>NW_028174242.1:0-89708 GCF_963971535.1 Notolepis coatsorum
GAGAGAGAGAGAGAGAGAGGGAGAGAGACACTTATGGTAGGTACACATATAGCTCATCTCTGGGTAACAGTACAGTAGACTATTTTATCACGGACCTCAGCCTAGAGTCTCTCAGAGCGTTCACAGTCAGCCAGCAAACACCCCTGTCAGACCACAGCAAAACCACTATCTACCTGAATAGATCAACACCCAACCAGGAAATACCAAAACCAAACAAACTACACACTATTAAAAAACACTACAAATGGAAAGAAAGTAGTATGGAAGCATTCCAATCCGCTATCAAGCTACAAAAAGTCCAATCCAAACTAGACCAATTCCTAGAAAAAAACTTCCAACACAACAGCAAAAGTGTAAACGGGGCGGTAGAAAACATCAATAACATATTTGACCTTACAGCTTCCTTATCCAACCTAAAGGCCTCAAATAGGAAAGCGAGGAAAAATAGAAATAAAAATATGCATGACAAATGGTATGATAATGATTGTAAAAATCTCAGGAAGATATTAAGGAACCTATCAAACCAAAAACACAGAGACCCAGACAACCAGAACACACGTCTCCAATACAGTGAAACACTGAAACAATACAAAAACACAGTCAGAAAAAAAAGAGACCAACATGTTAGAAACCAGCTACAAGATATAGAGGAATCTATAAAAGCAAACAACTTCTGGGAAAACTGGAACAAAATAAACAAACAACACCACGAGGAGCTACCCATCCAAAATGGAGATGTATGGGTAAACCACTTCTCCAATCTCTTTAGCCCAATACAAAAAAATGAACAGCAAAAACACATACAAGACAAACTACAAAGCCTGGAGTCAACCATAAAAGACTACCAGAACCCGCTAGACTCCCCAATTACACTACAAGAACTACAGGACAAAATAAAATCACTTAAAATCAAGAAGGCCTGCGGAGCGGATGGTATCCTAAATGAAATGATCATATTCACAGACTCCAAATTCCAATTGGCTATACTAAAACTCCTTAACATTGTCCTTAGCTCCGGGATCTTCCCCAATATCTGGAACCAAGGACTCATAACACCGCTCCACAAAAAGGGAGACAAATATGACCCAAACAATTACCGTGGGATCTGTGTCAACAGCAACCTTGGAAAAATCCTCTGTATGATCATTAACCACAGACTCACACATTTCCTCACAAACAACAATACCTTGAGCAAATCACAGATTGGCTTCCTACCAAATCACCGTACAACAGACCACATTCTCACCCTCAGCACCCTAATCGACAACCAAATAAATAAAAATAAAAGCAAAGTATACTCCTGTTTCGTTGACTTCCAAAAAGCATTTGACTCAATTTGGCACGAGGGTCTGCTGTACAAACTGTTAGATAGTGGCATTGGAGGGAAAACCTACGACCTCATAAAGTCAATGTACACCAACAACACATGTGCTGTGAGGATTGAGGGAAAACACACAGACTTCTTCCCTCAATGCCGGGGGGTTAGACAGGGGTGCAGTTTGAGTCCAACCCTCTTCAACATATACATAAATGAACTGGCAAAAACATTGGAACAAACTGCAGCACCTGGCATCCCCCTAGCAAACACAGAAGTCAAATGCCTACTGTTTGCAGATGACCTGGTGCTGCTGTCCCCAACAAAAGAAGGGCTACAGCAGCACCTTGACCTTCTGCACAAATTCTCCCAGACATGGGCACTGGCAGTAAACCTAAACAAAACTAAAATTATGATATTCCAAAAAAGGCCCAGCCTACAACAACAAAAACACAAATTCCTCCTAGACACAATTTCCCTAGAACACACAAAAAACTACACATATCTCGGCCTAAACATCAGTGCTACAGGGAACTTCAATCAAGCTGTGAACGACCTGAGAGACAAAGCAAGAAGGGCTTTTTATGCCATAAAAAGGAACATCATATTAGACATTCCAGTCAAAATCTGGCTCAAAATATTAGACTCCGTCATAGAACCAATTTCCCTATATGGTTGTGAAGTCTGGGGCCCACTTGCAAACCAAGACTTCACCAAATGGGACAAACACCCAATTGAGACTCTGCATGCAGAATTTTGCAAATCCATTCTCCGCACCCAACGGAAAACGCCAAATAATGCATGCAGAGCAGAACTAGGAAGATACCCACTAATCATAAAAATTCAAAAAAGAGCATTCAAATTCCACAACCACCTAAAAGAAAGCGACCCAGACACACTCCACAACATAGCCCTCACCCACAGAGAGACCCTCGATAGATGCCCACTCAGCCAGATGGTTCTGGGACTCTGCTCACAAACACAAGCAGAACCACCAGACAGTAACCACACTGGACTAAATCAAATTATAAGAAAACAAAAAGAAAACTATCTGACACATTGGAAAGAAACAACCCAAAACCAGAGCAAATTGAAATGCTATTTGGCCCTAAACAGAGAGTACACAATGGCAGAATACCTGAGCACCGTGACTGACCCAAAACTAAGAAGATCCTTGACTAGGTACAGACTCAGCGAGCACAGCCTAGCCATTGAGAAAGGCCGCCATAGGCAGACCTGGCTCCCAAGAGAAGACAGACTATGCACCCACTGCACACAAGATGAGGTGGAAACCGAGCTCCACTTCTTAACAACTTGCCCACTATACCAAGACATCAGAGACATATACTTCCCACAAATTGCAAACACCCAAAGAGACTTTGAAAACATGGACAATAACTCAAAACTCCCATACCTACTGGGAGAAATACAAGAATGTGCAAACACAGCAGCAAGATTTGTGAGCTGCTGTGACAAGAAAAGGACATCCAGCGGAATGCAACCACCATAAAGACTGTACTAGAAATTCCGTCTGTAATGTACTGATTTATTTTGTTTTCTCTGTTTGATTGTTTTGTTTTGTTTGGCTTTGGCAATGTAAACGTATGTTTCCCATGTCAATAAAGCCCATTTGAATTGAATTGAATTGAATTGAATTGAGAGAGAGAGAGAGAGAGAGAGAGAGAGAGATTTTTTTTTTTTTGATTTTTTAAAGTACTTTATTTTGTACTGTATGAAACAAAAACTTTACATCAAGCCTTTAAAAAAGACTTTTCATCTTCAAGATTAAAAAAAACAATACAAACAAATAAATAAATAGAGCTTCACATATTCATAATGTTGTTAAAAACCAATTCATCATCAAAGACATCACAAATAACATTTCCATAACACCATTCCTGAGCAAAAACCTCCAAATTTCCCATAGCTTTATAAAACCTGAACTCCAGCCAGACTCTAGCCTTCACATTACAGCACCACACTAACACTGCATCCTGGTCCGGTTTATCTTCCACTCTGTTTCTCCTGTTTACATAGACTGCAAGCTTAGCTTCCCCCACCAGAAAATTAAGCAGTTGCCATTTTTTCATATTGTCTTTTTTATATCCTGCTCCAAAAATATAACCAATAACAGAAAAGGTTTCACCAAAAAGCCTAAAAACGTCGGTGAGCAGCTCAAACAGCCCTAAAAGCCTGTTACACTCTAAAAACGCATGAAAAACAGTCTCAGTCAACCCACAGAAAGGACATTTATTATCCACCTCTGGGTTGATGATGGAAACAAAAGCGTTCACTGCTGCCACAGCACCATGCAGAATCCTCCACTGAAGGTCAGCCGTTTGTTTTTTAAAGGAGGTTTATATAAAACTCTCCACACAGGTTGAGTGTCATTACTTGCACACAGCCTACTCCTCCATACAGTGTCCACTCTATTGTTTAGCCATTTCTATTAATTACTTTGACACAGTTTCTGTACCACGATTTCCTATCCATTTTGTAAAAAGCTGAACCCTTTACAAAAAGTAGAGGACCAGACATTTCTCCCAGTACAGGGCTCAGGTAGATATTTGGAAACTCATCCTGTTTATCCGGTTTTAAAGCTCCACTGCTGTATAATCTAAGCATTCCCAGCTCCTCAACAGTCAACCTCTGTCTCCAGAGATCCAGCACCCTGGTTGCGTAGCGCTGTGACCTCAGGCCCAATAACGAACACACAGCCTGAGCATCCTTTAACTCTGGTCCTGCTGTGTCTGCTAGCCGTCTCAGGCGTACCACTTCGGCAGCACACAGCAGTCCAGTCAGCCCAGGATTTGCACAGTCGCCTATATCCATCCTTGCACCGTGAACAAGAGGCTCCTCAAGTAACCAGTGCAACGATTTAATAGAAGTATTCCTTGTGCACTTGAAAAGTGTCCAACATTTAAAAACCCCTGATAAAAAGGAGGAAGTGCATTTAACCTTAAAGTCATCGGGTCTGTTAAAAACAAAGATACATCAAGTCCAAGACTATTTACTTGTCGAAGAATAAAAGAGGCAACTTCTCTCCAAACTAAATCTCTTGGTCCTAACAGATATCGCTGTATGAACTGTAGCCTCAAAGTCGCTGTCCTACTCGCTAAATGAACCAGGCCTTGCCCTCCCTCTTCTCTGGGCAAAAACAAAACACTCTGAGGAACCCAGTGCAGGCGATCCCAAAAAAAATCAACTATCTTTGCCTGCAACCGCACCAACATGCCTGAAGGAGGCTCCACACATGCCAGCTTATGCCACAAGGTAGAAGCCACAAGGTTATTTATTATCAGGACTCTGCCTCTATAGGAAATCTGAGGCAACAGCCATCTCCACTTAAACAGCCTTCCTTCTACTTTCTCCACCACATTCTCCCAATTTTTCTGTACAATCGTGTCATTCCCAAGGTATAGCCCCAAATATTTAAAACCATCCCTTTTCCAGATCATGTTTTGAGGTAACACAGGTAATCTACTATGCCAGTTTCCCACAGCTAACGCCTCACTCTTCCTCCAATTTATTTTGGCAGAAGACACAGCCCTAAAACTGTCAGCAATTCTTTCCAATATATTTACATCGTTTTGATTTTTTACAAAAACAACTACATCATCAGCATAAGCTGACAAAACAATGTTATCCTGGAACCCAGGTATAGCTAACCCCCTCATCTCATTTCTCAATGATTGTAACATGGGTTCCAATGAAATTGCATATAACATGCCAGAAAGAGCGCAGCCTTGCCTAATACCCCTCTGCACCTCAAAAGGAGCACATAGAGAACCATTGAATTTTAACACACTCTCAATGTTCTGATACAAAACTTTCACCATAGCAATGAGACCATCGCTGAACCCAAAACTCTTCATAACACTCCAGAGATAATTGTGCTCAACGCGGTCAAATGCTTTCTCCTGATCTATTGAAATAAGAGCAGTATTCAATCCCAATGAATCAGAGACACCCAAAACATCACGAATTAAATATACATTATCTAATATTGACCTGCCAGGTACACAATACGTCTGATCACGATGTATGATCTGATCCATCACTTCTCTCAGACGGTTTGCTAAGGTCTTTGACAAAATCTTATATTCACTGCATAATATTGACACAGGCCTCCAATTCCTTATGTCCTGCAAAGACCCCTTTTTTGGCAGTAAGGTTATCACTGCCCTGCGACACGAAAGCGGCAACGCACCCTCAGACAGACTTTCATTGAATACCTCGAGAAGGTCGTCTTTCACAATGTCCCAAAAGGCTTTGTAAAACTCCACCGTCAAACCGTCAATACCAGGGGCTTTCCCGCCACCCATGCTCTGTAAGGCAGAATAGAGCTCTGACGAGTCCAAAGGTCTTTCCAGCAGCACATTCGACTCCCGTGATACTGTGGGCAATCCTTCACAAAAAGTCTGTAGAAGGACATCATTGTCAGTGTACTCACTGCTATACAAAGCAGAATAAAACTCGACGGCCCGTCTCCGGATCTGACTGGCATCAGTGATGTCCTGCCCTGTCTCTGACAGAAGAGAGTGAATGAATTTATTCTGTCCATTCTTCTTTTCCAGACCGAAGAAGTAACTGGAAGGCACATCCATAGCATTGACATTCATAAATCTAGACCTTAACAAAGCTCCTTGAGCCTTCACACCTAGCAGGTCAGCTAAAGCCATTTTTTTTTATTAAGGACTTCAAACTGTCCTTGATTTCCTGTGGACCCAAACATTTTCTCAAGGTCCACTATCTCAGTCTCCAAATCTCTCATGGAGGTAGTGATGTCTCTAGTCACATTGAGAGTGTGTTGTTGACAAAGCATTTTAATTTCTACTTTGCCACAGTCCCACCACTGCCTTAGAGAAGAGAACTCATTCTTCCTACTCCTAAACAGGACCCAAAAAAAACTAAAAACATCCCTAAAATCCTTTTCATGGAGCAAAGCTGAATTAAAATGCCAATACGCACTTCTAGGTACCAGATTCTTAATAAAGACATTGCACATTACCAATGAATGGTCTGTAAAACCAACAGGCAATATTTTACACATTTTAAAAACATTAAAATGATGTTTAAAACAATAAAAACGGTCAAGTCTAGCTAAGGAGACAACATTATCCCTACAATGAGACCATGTATACTGGCGCTCATTCCCATGAAACCTCCTCCACACATCAACCAAGCCGTGTGTGTGTACAAGCTTTCTTAATGCACTTTGAGAAGCTGGATGGGGTTCATTATGATTCCTGTCTAAACTGTTATTCTCTGTGCAATTGAAATCTCCAGAAAAAAATAAGAAATCATCCGGACTAAAATCGGACAATTTAGTACACACTATATCTAAAAAAGCCTTTCTTTCAGGCCCTTTAGAAGGAGCATAAATATTCAATAAAACCACATTAAATGTTTCAAAATGTGCTTTCACTACAATGAACCTACCCTCTACAACATGTTCTACAGTATAGGAAGCAGGAATAAAACGTTTTGAGAATAAAAAACCAACTCCACTACTAATTGTAGTATTATGACTCAACACTAAATCACCTTCCCATTCTTTCCTCCATTCCACCTCATTTTCTTTATCACTGTGTGTCTCCTGCATAAAAAGAACATCAATGTGTTTTAACTTGACCAGTTCAAACAGCGTTGCACGTTTTCTCACATCTCTTGCCCCATTCAAGTTCAAAGTTCCAACCTTAAAATGTTCCATGGAGAGAAGAGGAGTGACTAGAACGCACAATAACAATAAATTAAAAGTTGCCCCTTGTTTTCCTTTCATAAATTTGTTTTCTGACCTTTGGCAGTAATTTCCTTAGTCTATACACTTCCTGCTTAGTAAAGCTGTTATTTCCCATGTGAAACCTGACAGACGTATAGAAAGCCTCTGTATCAGTAATATGTTCCTCTATTTTGAAGCCCCGAACATTCTTGTTTTCCTGTAGCAAAGTTTTGATAGTTTTGACTGACAGTGATTTTCTGTGTTGTGACTTCTTTAACTCAGACATGTCACTACAATCTGACTCATACTCCTCACTATCACTCTGGTCTGACTGTGAAGTCATTCCTTTGCGTTCATGAGGTGCAGATTGTGAAACATCCTCATCTACCATTTCTACCTCATTAGTCTGGTCATTAACTGAAACTCCCGCACTGCTTCCACACAAACCACTGCTACTCTCCTGTGTTTTCCCCCCAGACACAGCAGCACTGTATGTTTGTTTCTCCGAGGCCCCTTCCAGCTGCAGTTCTCCTGTAGCCCTGTCTGTCTGTTTCACACAGGCCCCTTCTACCTGCATCTCACTTGTAGTACTGTCTGTCTGTTTCTCACAGGCCCCTTCTTCCTGTAGCTCACCTTTAGCACTGTCAGTCTCAGCTGGATTATCCCTGGCCACCTCTGTTTGTATCTCAACTGTAGCACTGTCTACAGCTGCTTCTTTAACCCCAACCACTTCTATCTGTAGCTCCCCTGTAGCACCCTCTGCAGTAGCTGGTTTAAAACTGGCCACTTCTATCTGTAGCTCCCCTGTAGCACCCTCTGCAGTAGCTGGTTCAACCCTGGCCACTTCTGTCTGTAGCTCCCCTGTAGCACTTTCTGCAGCAGCCGGTTTAACCCTGGCCACTTCTGTCTGTAGCTCCTCTGTAGCACTTTCTGCAGCAGCCGGTTTAACCCTGGCCACTTCCATCTGTAGCTCCCCTGTAGCACTTTCTGCAGCAGCCGGTTTAACCCTGGCCACTTCTTCCTGTAGCTCCCCTGCAGCCCTGTCTGTCTCAGCTGGTTTATCCCTGGCCACCTCTGCTTGTATCTCAACTGTAGCCCCGACTACAGCAGCTGGTTCTTCCCTGGCCACTCTTGGCTGTTCCTCACCACTAATTTCTAAAACCACAGTCTCATTATTTGACGGTTCTCTTCCTTGCCCACTAGTTCCCTCCCCAAGGTCTGCATGCGCATCTTGAGCTTGCTTCTTAGGGCATGCTTTAATTACATGCCCCCCCCCCCCCCCACACCCAAAGCACTTCATGGTCTCTGATGATGCAAACAATACATAATCAAAATCTTCCACTTTAACATGGAATCTCATATTGAACTCATCATTCCTGTTATTCAGAATCATATATAAAAACCGTCTGTGAGAAACAACATGCTTCAGCAAAGGTGACTTACACCCTGTAAGCACCTTCTTAATGGGAGAAACTATCTTTCCATGTCTGGACAGCTCTTTTATCAGAAACTCATCAGAGATGAATGGTGGTACATTAGACAACGTGATTTTAGTTGATGGTTGCGCAAGTGGCAACACGGGAACGTGCAGGTCCCGAACAATAATACCACGTTCAATTGCTGCATTCACTTTCTCAACTCGATCCAGAAATATTACCACAGCAGAATTCATTTTCCCTGCAGACTTAATACTGTTGTAACCAACAACTTTACCTACCGCTAAACTAACCTCTTCAACTGAGCAGGGGAACACGGTGCCAATCTTAATGCCGTGTTTCCTACTCAATTTGTTCAAATCAGCCATCCTGCGCGCCCGGTGTCTTGCCGACCAGCCCCAACTGGTCGGCTTTAGCCAAACGGACTGAGAACAAACCTCTAAACTCCGTTTAACACAACAACACACACTAAACCAACAACCTAACAATAAATAAGCAAAACTCTAATTCACCACTTGACAAACAACATATAAATAGAAAAGATAGAAAAAGTTAGAAAACTCACTCACACGCAGTCTCACCAAAACTCCGATCTCCGCTCCACTCACACGCATGCGCACAGGAGAGAGAGAGAGAGAGAGAGAGAGAGAGAGAGAGAGAGAGAGAGAGAGAGAGAGAGAGAGAGAGAGAGAGAGAGAGAGAGAGAGAAAGAAAGATGGCGCGACCCAGGTCAGTCGCCGTCGGTTTTGCTCCGCAAAGATTGTGCATACTTTTAGTTATTATGTTTATTTTTACTACTTTCTTTATGGAAACTACACTGGCGGGGACGTCATACGACCGCCAGTCACTTATAGACCTAAACTCCGGACTTAAAGAGGAGTTTAGAGACACTTTATGCCAAGATTGGCCATCGGAGATCAGGCGGGACAAAGACAAAAACGGGGACAAAGACGGCGACAGGACAAAGAAGAGACACAGGGGCAGGAGAAGCGGAATCAGAATAAGGCTAAAAAGATCTGCTTACTGTCCTGCTTTTCTGGCAAATGCACGTTCGCTGGAGAACAAGATGAATGATTTACGGGCGAGGGTTTGATTCCAGCGAGAAGTGAGAGACTGTAACATCATGTGCTTCACGGAGACATGGCTGAAACCAGCGACTCCGGATCACAGCGTCTCTCCCTCGGACTCCTTCACCGTCTTCCGAGCGGACCGTACAGAAGCCTCCGGCAAGAGCGTTGCCGCGGTGTCTGTCTCTTGACCAACAACGGTTGGGTACAGTGGAGGCTGCTGACCAAATTTTTAGGTGAAGCACAAATTATTATATTATATTATATATTCAATTATATTTTTAAAACATCCCCCACTGTGTGTCAGTGGTCAGTGGACACAGATGAAAACATATTAACATTAGGTGACAGCGCACCTGACCAGATGAAATCATATTAGGCGACAGCGCACCTGACCAGATGAAATCATATTAGGTGACAGCCCACCTGACCAGATCAAAACATATTAAGTGACAGCGCACCTGATCAGATCAAAACATTTTAGGTGACAGCGCACCTGATCAGATCAAAACATTTTAGGTGACAGCGCACCTGACCAGATCAAAACATATTAGGTGAAGGTGACAAGGAAGCCACAGACTCATACCCCCCCGACACTCAACTAACCGCCTCGGACAGTCCTTCATACCAGTGGCCATCAGGCTCCACAACAGTGGGCAGCAACTGCTGCCAGACATCGACCTGGGACTTATAGGAACCCAAGGAGGACAACTTACACTACCTTAGGCATACTGCACCTTATGTGGATACTGTGATACTGTGAATAATGAATAATGTATATTTCAGTTAGTTAGATAGTAAATTATAACACTACCTTATGCATACTGCACCTTATGTGACACTGTGAAAATATATTTCAGTTAGTTAGATAGTAAATTATATTGACCTATTTGTTTACACTGCTTGTGTTGTTTTCACTACCTGTACCCCCCCCCCCCCCCCTTCCCCCATGCTGCTATGATGCTTGAATTTCCCCAAGGGGATCAATAAAGGAATATCTTATCTTATCTTAAAAGGAAAGATGAAATTCCCTACCTGGGTTCCATCCTATAGAGGCAAATCATTCCTGTGACAAAATTGGATCCAATGTAATAAAACTAAGTCAACCAACGAACTAGATTCCTGTACCGGATCTCCTCTCTGGTAAACAAGAATACCTTGAAGACTCTAACAGGAGCACTCATTCAAGGGTACTACGACTATGCTTGCACCTCATGGTACCAAAGCACCTCAAAGGCACTAAAAACAAGATTACAAACATCACAAAACAAACTGGTCAGACTACTGCTTGACCTTACTCCTAAAACCCACCTCACCCCTGCCCACTTTGACAACCTAGGATGGCTTAGAGTAGACGACAGAGTACAGCAACTTGCAATGGGCCTGGTCTACAAGATACACTACACCACTAAGATACCCATGTGCATGTCGGAATACTTCCCAAAGGTCAGTGAATACCACGACCACAACACCAGAGGGAGTTCCACAAATCATGTTCAACCCAGATAAAATAATTTAAAAAGTAAAAAAAAAAAAAAAAAAAAAAATCATAACTTAGAAATGAGATTGCATAGGTCTATGAATCGATATCACGATTCTGTTTTAATTTAATTAATTGCCCAGCCCTACAGTGTGTACAGTAAGTTAGCTTGGTGATTATCATTGTGATGTAGGCTAAGCTGGCTAGCTACTGTTAGCATACAAGCTTTTACAAACACTAGCCTACTTACTTTTTCATCCACAACGTTTTTTCTGATCCAGATGCATAAGTCCACTTCTTCATGTTGCTCAGTTGCTGGTTTATACTTCGGTCCTAATGTTGGCGCAAAGTTTAATTTAGCCTGACTTTACTTGTTATAGCTGTACAGCTTACTTCTACTAAACAACAACTAAACTACTTCCTTGCTCTTTCAAACAGTCAAAATGGGTCCATCTGCAGGGTCGGAGGTTAGGTTTAGCTCTGGCCAATCTCAAGTTTCTCAAGTTTCTTTATTAGTTGTCATACAGAAGTACAGAATACTTTTATACAAAATGCTTATTTCAGTTACATTTTGTATAAAAGTATTCTGTACTTCTGTATGACAACTAATAAAGAAACTTGTGAAACTTGAGATTGGCCAGAGCTAAACCTAACCTGCAGATGGACCCGTTTTGACTTTGCAATGCAGCAATCTCTGATTGGATTTGCAAGGCTGCCAATCATATTCAACCTCCATGTATTGGATGGCAAGGGCTGTCAATCATTCAATCCTCCATTCAATGGCAAGAGTTTAACTGCACAGACCGTGCTTAGATGAAGTTAATAGCCTATTTCGATTGGCTGTTATTTATTATTTATATAACATTGGGTCACACCTGTGAAGTTTTCTTCACGAATAATTACTGCAGTCATTACTGCAGTGCAGGCCTGCTCAGAGCTGTCAATTTTGGCAATTTTTTTAAAAAGAAAAAATTCACTGGCATTTTTTTTACAGAGGAAAACTTTTCGAATAAAAAAATATAAAATAATAATAATTAAAAAAATATTTTTTTTATATATATATAAATAAAATAAATGTATATATATATGTAAATTATTAATAATTATGAATTATGAGTGAATTTGTGTTTCACGTGTTGTCATAGAGAAACCTCCACTGGTTGGGTAAGCCCAAAGGAGATAAAGATACTCTCCAGTTCATGCTCCCCGGACCTGGAACATCTGACCATTCAATGTCTCCCGTTTCATCTCCCCCGAGAATTCACCGCCATCATCATGGCGGAGCTACAGGGGCATCTCAACATCCACCAGATCAAACACCCAGACGCAGCCATGATCGTAGCCGGCGATTTCAACCAGGCGAATCTGAAGAAAGTGATGCCATCCTTTTTTCAGCACATCGCCTGCTCCACCAGGGGAGGAAACATGCTGGATCATTGCTACACCCCATTCAGAGCCGGGTACAAGGCAGTACCGGCTCCGCCATTAGCGGGGGCTACAACCACGTCCGATCATGACTCCATTTAGCTATTTCCGGGCTACAGGCAGAGATCACGTGACACGACGAGATGGTCCGACCAATCAGAGGCCATGCTTCAGGATGCTCTAGAGGACGTAGACTGGGGAATGTTCCAGGGAAGCGCCAGTGACGTCAGTGAGTTCGCAGATACTGTTGTTAGCTTCATAGCAACCTTAGCTGATAGTATCGTCCCCACAAAAAAGGCGAGAAACCGTGGGTGGGCAGTACTATCAGAGCAGCTCTGAAAACTCACACCACTGCTTACAACCTGGGCAGAGAGACAGGAAATATGGAGGAGTACAAGGCAACAGTCTACACTCTACGCAAGGCTGTTAAACTTGCTAACAGGACAAATGCTGACAAGATGGAGGCACAAATGGCACAGAATGACACAAGAGGCTTATGGTGGGGACTGAGGACGATAACTTACTACAAAGTCAGCGGCCCCTCAATGGGGAGCGACGACGCCTCTCTCGCGGACAAACTCAACTCCTTCTACGCACGGTTTGGTGCAAACAGTGGCGACGCTAGCTCACCAGCTAGTGATGTCACCGACGCGCCGGCTGTCGTGGAGGGGGGGGGGCATCCGCGGGGGGGGGCGGGGACGCTCTCTCATTCTCTCATTGACGGAACACAGTCTGAGAAGAGCATTTATGCGGGTGAACACCAGGAAGGCTGCTGGCCCAGATGGGATAACAGGACGCATACTTAAGTCCTGTGCTAACCAGCTAGCCCCTGTGTTCACCACCATACAGTATGTAATCTATCCCTGGCGGAATCCGTGGTATCTGCCTGCTTCAAGGTGTCTACTATTATCCCGGTACCAAATAAATCCTCCCCAACAGGTCTCAATGACTACAGACCGGTGGCACTCACCTCTGTGGCCATGAAATGTTTTGAGAGGCTGGTTAAGGATTACATTTGTGCCTCCCTCCCAAGCGATATGGACCCTATGCAATTTGCATACAGGCCAAACAGGTCCACTGATGATGCGGTCTCCCAAGTACTGCACAACACCCTCTCTCACCTAGACCGCCAGAAGGGGGGCTATGTGAGACTGTTGTTCATTGACTACAGCTCAGCGTTCAACACCATAGTCCCCACCAGACTGGTGGACAAGCTGATCGAGCTGGGTCTGAGCTCCGCTCTGAGCGCCTGGATACTGGACTTTCTGAGTGAAAGGCCCCAGGCGGTCAGGGTGGGGGGTCAGACCTCCAACACCATCACCCTGAGCATCGAGTCCCCCCAGGGCTGTGTTCTGAGCCCCCTGCTGTATTCACTATACACACATGACTGTGTGGCCAAGTTCAGCTCCAACTCCATAGTGAAGTTTGCGGACGACACAGTGGTGGTGGGGCTGATCTCGGACAACGACGAGAAGGCCTACCGGGAGGAGGTTGAGGTACTGGAACTCTGGTGCCAGGACAACAGCCTGCTCCTGAACATTGGTAAAACCAAGGAGCTGATCGTGGATTTTAGGAGAAGACAGCAGGGGACACACACACCACTGAGGATAAACGGGGCTACCGTGGACAGGGTGAGCAGCTTCAAGTACCTGGGGGTCCACATCTCAGAACATCTGACATGGTCTACACACATAGACTCAGTCATAAAAAAGGCGAAGCAGCGCCTCTACCACCTGAGACAGTTAAGGAAGTTCAGAGTATCGGGGAAGATACTCCAGTCCCTCTACTCCGGAGCTGTAGAGAGCATCTTGACTGGAAACATCACTGCCCTGTATGGAAACAGCACGGCACAGGAAAAGAAGGCCCTACAGAGAGTGGTACGCTCTGCCGAGCATACTACGGTATTGCACTACCACCCCTGCAGGTCCTATAATACAAGAGGTGCAAATCCAGAGCCTGCAGAATAATGAAAGACCCTCACCACCCCAGCAACAGCCTGTTCAAGCTGCTGCGAATACCAGCAACTAGGACAGAGAGACTTTGGCTCAGCTTCTTCCCCCAGGCCATCAGAGCCTTGAACACTGAACTCTCCACACACAAGCACACATGAGCACACACACAACACACACACTGTACACGCTCACACACTAGCAGCCACTTTAACATGAGCACACACACACACACTCATGCTGCACACGCTCACACGTATGGTCACTTTACAAAAGGAAAGGTCACTTACTTTAAGAATAGTATAGTATAATTTGAGGTTGTATAATATAGCATTATATAGCAGTGTACATAAAGACCCAGTGCCTCATCCGTAGCTAACAGTGTATTGCACTATCACAGGACCTAGCATGTCCTACCATGCTCTGTAAATAACTCATGTACATATACCGATATGCCCTACTTTGATTACTTGTATTATTGCACAATGTCGTTCTATTGGATTCTTATTATATTATTCTTATTGTATTATGCACAATCGTTGCGGGCAAGACCCCCTGCATTTCACTGTATACTTGTATGCTGTGACAAATAAAACTCTTGACTTGACTTGACTTGAAACAGAGAGAAAGAAACAGAGAGAGAGAGAGACATGTAGAGATTGGGTTTTACATGTGTGTGTGTGTGTGTGTGTGTGTGTGTGTGTGTGTGTGTGTGTGTGTGTGTGTGTGTGTGTGTGTGTGTGTGTGTGTGTGTGTGTGTGTGTGTGTGTGTGTGTGTGTGTGTGTGTGTGTGTGTGTGTGTATCAAATGTGTTAATTGAATTGGTGGTTGAGAGGTGTGGATGACAGAGGACTCCTGTGGCAGTAGGAGAGGGATGTGAACTATCCACACCTCCGAGTCATTTACACCACCAGCTGATGTCCTATTAGATCCACACACATGCACGTACACACACACACACACACACACACACACACACACACACACACACACACACACACACACACACACACACACACACACACACACACACACACACACACACACACACACACACACACACACACACACACACACACACACACAGCACGAACGTACGTACACACACACACTGTCTTCTGCATATTACAAAATGGCACAGAACTCTTCTCTAAATTACATTTAGTAATTTAGCTGATGCTTTTATCCGAAGTGACTCAGCAGGAAGCGTACAACTCCGGCAGCTAAGGGTGAGTCAGGTTGGTCATCAAACAGTGTTGAACTTGAGTGCTTTACTTTAGTAGTATGCATAGTAGTATAGATATAGTATTATAGTAGATAGTAGTATTATACATAGTAGCATAGTACATAGTAGTAAAGAAAGTAAAGAGTTTTCTTTTTTTTATCCACTTTTTCTCCTCTTTTTCAATTTGTTATCCCATTCCAATTCCACTGTGCCAATTCTCCCCTCCCCTGTCTTGAACGTTGCTCGCATATGCCCCCCACTGGTCGGTTGTAGGGAGGATGGAAGCCTTGCATCACGTGTCCCCTCCGGTACACGAGGAGGCAGCCTGTCACATCTTTTCACCTGCCAGCGCGGACTCTCATTGGCGAGGTGTAACGTGTGGGAGGCTCACACTACCCCCCCGCCATTTCCTGTCTCTGCTGTGCAGGCGTCCCCAACCGACCTGTAGGAGTCGCTGTCCACAACGTCCAGATTACCACCCATCGACTTCCACCCGCTGACTCTGCCAATTGAATTAGTATGACGGCTGGCCCAAGCCGGAGGCAACGCCGAAAGAGGGAGTCAAACCCGGTGTCTCTTTCGTTGGTGACGAGTGCAATGTCCGCTGCGCCACCCAGCCGCCCCAGTAAAGAGTTTTCTTTTGTTTTTTCTTTATTTATATTGATTCAAAAAGTGTGTTTTAATGGCAGAAGATTGTATGTGTTTCAGCTGTCCTGACTGTGATGGTTTCAGCCGGCCAGAAGATCCAGAGTTTAGGGGGTCTTGAGAGCCAATCTTGTTATTAATTCCCTAACTGGGGCATATTTTGTTTACCTTTTCTTTCATATCTGATGTCTAATGTATGTCAGTCCAATGATGTATTAATGTACGTTCTGACCAGAGCTCTTGGTCACTGTCTGGTCAGACGCTTGTGTGTCTCTCTATAAACTGATCTCTGTGGAAGCACAGATATTAAACTGTGTTCTATGTTTTTATAACAGAATGACTCGATCTGGAATTCCTACAGCTTACTGTCATGGCTTTGTTGTAGCCAATTCGATGATTTTACCGTGGTTACCCAGATAGCAAAAAATGAGTGAATCAACGTTGAAATAGGGTTCAGCAGAAATGTTGAATCTATGTTGAAGCCTGACATCTAAATTATATAGATCGTTGTCTATGACCCTAACGTTGAATCAACGTTAGGTGTCAACCATAGCTGATACTATATCAATGTTGATTCAACCATCATCTAAATGGTAATCTACATGCACATTTTAGTTGATTTTATATTGAATCAATGTTAGACATCAATGTTTATTCAACCATAATCTAAATGGTAATCTACATGCACATTTTAGTTGATTTTATATTGAATCAATGTTAGACATCAATGTTTATTCAACCATAATCTAAATGGTACTCTACTTGTACATTTGTAACTTGTACATCTACTTGTAACTTGTAAAGTTAAGGAATCAATACTGATTAATGTACATTTTACATTAAAATATTGCTGCTGATATGTATACATCATAACATTACATGTTTTTTTCCTGCTGTTAAACACACTATTGTTAAATAAATAATAATAAAATTCTTATATGACCATATTTCCAAAAATGTGTGAACAAAAATGACAACATGGCTTTTAAAATGAATTTTTTTTTTCTAGTGTATCAGAACTTCCAGTGACTAAAACTTTACAAAAAACAAATAACAGACCTTATAACAGGCTTTCATTAACAATATAGCCACTGCCAGAATAGTGACACACATATTGTGTGTGGTGAGCACACGCATTCATGCACAACGAAGACAAGATTGCAATCATTTTAACTATAAATTTATGAGCTCAAAGTATGAGCTCACTACTGACTGAAATGTCCAACAAAAAGCATCAATTGTCAAATAATATTGATCACATTAACTAGACTAGATGTTTGAAGAAATTAGAAAGGGAACAACAACTTAACCCTTGTGTCTGATCAGATTCGTATTTGTTTGATAACTTTGCAGTGATGAGCCAACATAATATGTGGCATAATCTTTTAATTATCTTGTATTTTTTTTTTTACTCTTCATAAATTGTTTATTCCACTTCAGCCCGATCATAACCACCACATATTATTTTTTTTTGTCATATTTAACAACTCTTTTCAGAAAAGTGGGAGTATTTCATTACAAAAATAATATAAAAAATGGTTATGATCAGGGCTGAAGTTGAATAAAATATTTATGGGAAAAGAAAGTGGGAAATTATTTCAACATAATCTTTTTATGGAGTTTTTCCAATTTAGTCCCCTAATAAGAGTATAATACTTTAGTTTTCAGACACAAGG
This sequence comes from Notolepis coatsorum, assembly GCF_963971535.1. Lineage (NCBI taxonomy): Eukaryota > Metazoa > Chordata > Actinopteri > Aulopiformes > Paralepididae > Notolepis > Notolepis coatsorum. Next base: position 17,941 of record NW_028174242.1, read on the forward strand.
GTTAAATATAAACAATGGCATAGGATTTGAATTTAAACACAGTGGAGCTTAGATGATTAACAGTTGTCCACGACTTATCCTCCAAGGCATCTGCTATATAATAATCTTCAGATTTACTTAAGTGTTATTAGTAGGTTACAGCAGTAAGCATTAGTTTGCTCAGTCACCCCCCCCCCCCCCCCCCCCCCCCCCACTGTACCAAAAATAATACCTAACCGTGTCTTCAAAACCGAGGTACGTACCGAACCGTGGATTTTGTGTACCGTTACACCCCTAATGTTTCTATAACTCTCTCCCATATAACTCTCTCCCATACCCTTAACACCAACCGCTGAAGTGCCCTTGAGCAAGGCACTAAACCCCCAACTGCTCCAGTGGAGTTGCTCAGTGGCCAACAGTGTCAGACTGTGGTTGTACTGGCAGCTCCCAGGTGTGAATGGAACTCTGTGAATGTGAAGCAGGGCGTAGCTGAAAAAGAGCATCTGTGCTCAGCGAACCTACCCTGGGTAAATAAAGGTTAAAATAAAAAATAAAAAAAATAAACACTGCAAGAACAGGCTGAAGCAGCATAAGTCATTCAAGTAGATGCCGTCCATGGAAGAACAGTGTCCAGGGTAATTCCTTGTACTGTATGAACCAGGGAAACAGTGTGCTGGGGTACCCCAAGTTTGACTCTGGTTCGCTTGACAATTAAGTTTGGGTCACTTCGGTTCCAAGAACAGGCTGAAGCAGCATATTCAAGTAGATGCCGTCCATGGAAGAACAGTGTCCATCAGGGTAATTCCTTGTACTGTATGAACCAGGGAAACAGTGTGTGCTGTGCTGTGCTGGGGTAGCTGTGCTGTGCTGGGGTACCCTAAGTTTGACTCTGGTTCGCTTGACAATTAAGTTTGGGTCACTTCGGTTCCAAGAACAGGCTGAAGCAGCATAAGTCATTCAAGTAGATGCCAGGGTAATTCCTTGTACTGTATGAACCAGGGAAACAGTGTGTGGTGTGCTGTGCTGTGCTGGGGTACCCTAAGTTTGACTCTGGTTCGCTTGACTTAAGTTTGGGTCACTTCGGTTCCTTGAGATGCCTCCCTCCCGGTCTGGCGCATAACGAAGCCACTTCTTGACAGTTTCGCTGTAGTCCTGGTCGGTCAGCTTGGGGTCAAACTGTCGAGCAGCAGCTGATAGACACAAAAATAAAAAAGGGAGGAAGAGAGGTGGGTGAGATGATGTACGATGATAAGAGCACCCGGCCCTCACTTCACACGAGTGCGATTTTTTTTAATCACTCAATTACTCACTCTGTAGGTCTACAGTAACAAGCTACAGTCAGCATCCAGTTAGACTGGACATGAAAGAGAATTAAGCAATCGCCTAGCCTGACACCATCTGGCAATACAATGTGTATCCATGCACTTCTAGATCTATCACAGTGTTTAGAGGGTCTATCACACCCTCTAAACACTGCTAGACCCTCTAAACACTGTGACAGACCCTCTAAACACTGATAGACCCTCTAAAGACTGTGATAGACCCGACAAACACTGTGATAGACCCGACAAACACTGCTAGACCCTCTAAACACTGTGATAGACCCTCTAAACACTGCTAGACCCTCTAAACACTGTGACAGACCCTCTAAACACTGATATACCCTCTAAAGACTGTGATAGACCCTCTAAACACTGTGATAGACCCTCTATACACTGTGATAGACCCTCTAAACACTGTGATAGATCTATCAGTGTTTAGAGGGTCTATCACAGTCTTTAGAGGGTCTATCAGTGTTTAGAGGGTCTATCACAGTGTTTAGAGGGTCTGTCACAGTGTTTAGACGGTCTGATACAGTGTTTAGAGGGTCTGTCACAGTGTTTAGAGGGTCTATCAGTGTTTAGAGGGTGTGATAGACCCTCTAAACACTGTGATAGACCCGACAAACACTGTGATAGACCCTCTAAACACTGTGATAGACCCTCTAAACACTGTGATAGACCCTCAAAACACTGTGATAGACCCGACAAACACTGTGATAGATCTATCACAGTGTTTAGAGGGTCTATCACAGTGTTTGTCGGGTCTATCACAGTGTTTGTCGGGTCTATCACAGTGTTTAGAGGGTCTGTCAGTGTTTAGAGGGTCTGTCCCAGTGTTTAGAGGGTCTATCAGTGTTTAGAGGGTGTGATAGACCCTCTAAACACTGTAATAGACCCTACAAACACTGTGATAGACCCTCTAAACACTGATAGACCCTCTAAACACTGTGATAGACCCTCTAAACACTGATAGATCTATCAGTGTTTACAGTGTTTGTCGGGTCTATCACAGTGTTTAGAGGGTCTGTCAGTGTTTAGAGGGTCTATCAGTGTTTAGAGGGTCTATCACAGTCTTTAGAGGGTCTATCAGTGTTTAGAGGGTCTATCACAGTGTTTAGAGGGTCTGTCACAGTGTTTAGACGGTCTGATACAGTGTTTAGAGGGTCTGTCACAGTGTTTAGAGGGTCTATCATAGTGTTTAGAGGGTCTATCAGTGTTTAGAGGGTCTGTCACAGTGTTTAGAGGGTCTGTCCCAGTGTTTAGAGGGTCTGTCCCAGTGTTTAGAGGGTCTATCAGTGTTTAGAGGGTGTGATAGACCCTCTAAACACTGTAATAGACCCTACAAACACTGTGATAGACCCTACAAACACTGTGATAGACCCTCTAAACACTGATAGACCCTCTAAACACTGTGATAGACCGTCTAAACACTGTGATAGATCTATCACAGTGTTTACAGTGTTTGTCGGGTCTATCACAGTGTTTAGAGGGTCTATCACAGTGTTTGTAGGGTTTGTAATCACTCGTTTAGCATTTCAAATATTTTAATATTTAAATAAATAAAACTTACATCAACTCCGAGCAGCAGTTTCTCAATAGGCTCCTTGAAGTACACCATAAGGAGTGTTCTTCGAAGCCTCTGGATCATATCTGGCCAGAACTTCCCTGATCTCCGGGTTGTCCAGTTTCTGGCAGAACTGCAGGATGGTCCGTCCTCTCTGACCCAGGGCATCTTGGATCTTTTGAAGGGCATCGGTGTCTGTCAGGAGGCCAAAATGGGAGAAACAATTAGATCTGAAATTAGTTTCAAAACGGTTGCACTGTGGGGAAAATTTAAAAGTACAGTAGATTACAGTAGATTATTATCTGTTCTTATGCATGCCTGGTGATACTAAATCCAAATTGAACTCAGGCATTTGAAAGATAATATATATATAAATGTGCGAATTGGCTATAATAAGGTCATTTATAAGCATCATATTCTATAATAATATTCCAAATTGCATTGGTCCGGATGGGAGAATTCAGTACTGCATCTACAGAACCTTCGGTTTAATCATCTTCCCTTTATTAATTTCCTTCGATTTTTTTTTACACATGTCCTCAAGAGGGGACTGAACGAGATCAGTGGCAGTTTTTAATGTTTGGTCATTATTAGCATGGTGTTATTCACTGTCAAAGATGCAAAGAAACATCATAATTCATATTCTCATTTGTTTCATCACAATTTAAGCAAGCCTAGTAATAGACACAATATTTCTGACAATGTGAATACATTCCCTGAGGTCCATAGATGTCCCTAGATACCAATAATATGCAAATGGACCTTTCGATTTTGATTACTATTATTGTGAAATAATAATTAAATGTGAAATATTGCTATGTTATTGTGAGATTACAAAATCTGATGTGATATTACAGAGGATTTTGATTACAGTATTTTATTGTGAAATAATAATTAAATTATGTGAAATCAAAGGATACTGTATGAATGTCACTGTAATATGACACTCATAGCAGAATTAGTTATCAATAACCTACCTGTATAAATGTTAAAAGTTGTTGCAAATATTTTTTTTCCCTCATAAATATACCACTATATACATTAATTTCTTATATTAGTTTTAAAATGACCATTTAACAGTTTAACAGTGCTCTGAAAATGCTCTGAGAACATGCGGTCATCATTCACTGTTTTAAGCACAAACACATTAGGGAGGGAGGGAGAGAGACAGGCCCGGTTTACCATGACTTTTTAGCAAGCAAGGTAGCAGCAATGTTAAGCTAACTGATTGTGCCAGTGTATCCTGTTAAAGAATACATCATAAGCCACATTTTGAAACGTTACTGACGTTAGCCTACATAAAATGTATAACAGTATATACAACAGGTGGATATCACTAAACACCAAAATCAAGAAACATTCATCATAGCTAACTGCTAACGCTACTAGCTAAATTAGCTTCAGCTAGCAGGCATGAATAACGGTTAATATAATATTCTCTACCATGTAAAAACGAACACGGCACTACTCCGCTGGCGTTTGCAATCGAAAGCATACATACAACATACAACATACAACATACTCCCATAATCTAATCATCATACATTTCACATCTCTTCCCCTTGTTACACAAACATACAATATCAATATACAAATACAAACATTTGTACACAATGCCAAATATTTCCTCAGCCGTTATCCATCCCCAGAGCGAATGAAAAGAAAAAACAGCGATCCGCGTTGTAACGCGCATGCGCAGAAGCGCAAACGCACAGCAACCGATGTACACCGCGACAACGTACAACTATTATCACAAAACACTCAGTTTCGTCCTAATACAATGCCACGACATCCACCGCGTCCTCTAATACTTCCTAACCATCATTTTCAAAACTCTAATCATAACACATGTCGCCCGCAAACTCACAAAACAGTCGCACGCAAGCTAACAGCCTAGCCAGCCTCATGCTCCCCTTCTTAGGTCCCACAATATGACGTCATCAACCCGCGACTGCTTCTCCATAACAACATCGTCTTACACTTATTACCGCATTAAATATAACCATTAATACGGCCACAATCACACCAACGAACCACTCGACTCGCTTCTTAACAACAATATCTTCCACAGTGTTTCGTCAAATCTCTCACCTCGCCGCCTTAACGTCCCTAGATTTACCGCGGCTCTTCCACAGAGCTAAGCTAGTTAGCCCCAACTCCCAATATGACTCCAGTGCTTGCACATTGTATCTACCGCTTGTTACATTACTTCTTTCAATAGTTTCGCCGCACTCATTTTCACCGCGCTTAAGAGCGTTAGCCTACATAAAATGTATAACAGTATATACAACAGGTGGATATCACTAAACACCAAAATCAAGAAACATTCATCATAGCTAACTGCTAACGCTACTAGCTAAATTAGCTTCAGCTAGCAGGCATGAATAACGGTTAATATAATATTCTCTACCATGTAAAAACGAACACGGCACTACTCCGCTGGCGTTTGCAATCGAAAGCATACATACAACATACAACATACAACATACAACATAATCGACATTATTGCCATGCAGTACTCACCGATGCAGAGAGACATGAGGTAGCAGCCAGGAAGCTGCCACACAGGTGCATTCTGGGAGGCGGGGCAGCACAAGTGCAGTGCAGTCTGGGTGATGAGACAATGACGACAGCATGTTGAGCAGCATCCGTTGATTCAACATTTATTAGATATTGGCATTTCAATCATTAAAATGCAACCACAAAACAATATTGATTCAATGATATGTTTTCAACATTAGTCAATTGCTTTAGCGGTTAATGGGTGATTCAACATCAATCGTCGACCTTAACCAAAAATCAAGCATTGTGACCATAAATCAACATTGAATTAACACCTTTTGCTATCTGGGTACTTTATTGTGTTATTGTGCACCTGTTAAGGTGCTGTGTTATCGTGAAGGTGTTATGAGATGATTGACTAATTAGCTGGGCAGGCACAGGCGGGGCTCAGATGATCTCGGGCACAGCCTGTTTGTATGTGTGTCACAGGTGCGCAGGGGGAGGGAATTGGGGAAACGTCACAAGGAAGCCACACAGTTTTTCAACCGTGCGTGTTTTGTTTGTTTTCAGTAGTTTGGAGTTATTTTCAGGTTTATTTTGCAACACAAGTTTATTTGTTTAAGTTACAGTTTAAACACTGAGGTGATGTTATGCTTTGCTTTATCCATCCTGCAAGCGAAAATAAAACTTTTTAAATGCACTCAACGATTTACTGTCAACAGCACCACGCGTTGGAAAGAGCTTCGTACCATATCCCTCACTGGCATCTTTTTGTTGTTCGGTTGCCCTTATATGTTGTTCGGTTGCCCTTATATGTTGTTCGGTTGCCCTTATATGGCTCATTAAATATTCCACAACATTAGCTTATTTCCATCGCCCCTGGCGTTAGACAAGCAGACACATACCCTGCTCTTCTCTGTGCTTGCATCAGGCTTAGGGAACAGCCGCGCTGTTAGCCTACAGTAGCTTAGCGTCATTCACTGGAAGTAGGTGTGCCTTCTTACTTATTACCATCGGTGTGGTCACTAAGTATACGCTAAATATAATTACCCGTTTATCCCAGTGTTAGTGCTGTAAGACCTCCACTCTACAGTAATATAACATCACCACAACATCCTATATAGATATCATCATCATCATCATCATCATCATCATCATCATCATCATCATCATCATCATCATCATCATCATCATCATCATCAATCATCAATCAGGTCTCTGACATCAAGGCCACCTAATCATCCCTCCCCCCTTAATTGGCTGATATCAATCCCTGTCTCCTGAGCCGTTCAGCCATTGTGTAGTGTGATCACTGTGATGTGTGCCTGGTGCCAGTGTATGGTAGTCAGTGTGTAGTGTGATGTGTGCCTGGTGCCAGTGTATGGTAGTCAGTGTGTAGTGTGATGTGTGCCTGGTGCCAGTGTATGGTAGTCAGTGTGTAGTGTGATGTGTGCCTGGTGCCAGTGTATGGTAGTCAGTGTGTAGTGTGATGTGTGCCTGGTGCCAGTGTATGGTAGTCAGTGTGTAGTGTGATGTGTGCCTGGTGCCAGTGTATGGTAGTCAGTGTGTAGTGTGATGTGTGCCTGGTGCCAGTGTATGGTAGTCAGTGTGTAGTGTGATGTGTGCCTGGTGCCAGTGTATGGCAGTCAGTGTGTAGTGTGATGTGTGCCTGGTGCCAGTGTATGGTAGTCAGTGTGTAGTGTGATGTGTGCCTGGTGCCAGTGTATGGTAGTCAGTGTGTAGTGTGATGTGTGCCTGGTGCCAGTGTATGGTAGTCAGTGTGTAGTGTGATGTGTGCCTGGTGCCAGTGTATGGTAGTCAGTGTGTAGTGTGATGTGTGCCTGGTGCCAGTGTATGGTAGTCATTGTGTAGTGTGATGTGTGCCTGGTGCCAGTGTATGGTAATCAGTGTGTAGTGTGATGTGTGCCTGGTGCCAGTGTATGGTAGTCAGTGTGTAGTGTGATGTGTGCCTGGTGCCAGTGTATGGTAGTCTGATTACTGATTACTGATTACTCCTTTAAAAAGTAATCTAAGTTACTTTACTGATTACTTGATTATCAGAGTAACTTAGTTACTTTGAAAGTAACTAGGTTACGAAGTCGTCGTCGTTCCCCCAACAGTTTTTTTTTAAGCGCTTTATTGAAAGTGCATAAATTGTTTTTAACTTGTTTCTCTGCACATAACGTAAATTGTTAAACTAGTGCTTCAGCTTGAGAGAAAATGGTGGTTTTTCAATGTATGTGATGTATAGATTGGGGAAAGATGGTAGCATCTAACGGTGCCAGGTCAGAGAGGGCAGAAATGTGTTTGGCTTAGCAGAGGTTGGTTCAGAGCGAGGGAACACCACACTGAGCAGGGTGTTTTGTTTTGCTGAAGACATAACACTGATAGCGAGAGCGAGGGAGAGGGGTTCATCTTAATGAAACAGTAGAAACCTGCATTTTAATGTGTGAAAGGTTAGCAGTTGTCATGACAACGCGGCACCTGACAACCAGAAAGGGGTGGGCTATCATAGTTATGATGAAGATCCTATAAAGCTGACAGTGGTTCCGGGTAGGGCAGACTAAAATCTGACTGAGACTAGGAGGGAAGGAACCAGGAGAGACTCTTCCTCCTCCACCACGGAGGGGGGGGGAAGGGAGAATGCCACATCATCATTACAGTAGCTTCGGCTAACGCGAGGAGGGTTAGGCTAACGAACAGGCCTGAACACTATTGGACTGAATCACAAAAGGACGATAGACGAACACACCGAAAGATCATTAGAATAGACTCTTCAAGGACGATACAATTTGATAACATCTGATAACATCTGATTATGAGGTTCTGTTTATAGCAATAAAACAACGCTTCTCCTCATAAGGTATTTCACGTGTCGAAGTGTCGAATTCTTACGGAGGTGGAGAGTTAGTTAGGTTTATGGATTGCACTAACGGGGGGAGATAAGGATCTTATCTACCAGCATCGGAGACGTCAGGACCATTAAAAGTACACAACGCAGAGGAATTGGATGGAGGGAAAAACAGACGAAGACGTGATACTGGCCAGTTTGATCAGAATCTTACAGTTGGTGCCGTGACCCGGATTTGCAAGTGATTAAAACAACGGGAACAGTTGGTTGTTGATGACAGCCGGATTTGCAAGATAAGAACAACGGATAAAGACTTTTTCAATAATGGGGCGACAGTGGACAACAGTCATCAATGTGTGGGAGAATCATGATCGAAGCAAGGCCGGCCAGCCCTGGGAGAGAGCGGCGAGTCGAGCGGTCAGGAGGCAAACCAGCGCTGTAGGGGAAACAGCGCTCCGATCAAAAATGTGAGTTCACTGTGCACACGGTTGTTTTGATCTTTTAAGCCAAATAAAAACGAACAGATAGTGCATCCGTAAATAAGTAGCGACAGAGAAGCCAGCTGTAATAATATGAACAGAGAGCCATGGTGTTTTGAAAATCGAGGGTGTTATCAACAGGATAGAATGAAAAACAAACGGGGCAGGCTGCACGGTTTCTGGTGTTGGGAGTGTAAATGCAGGAGGAGAAAGGTGGGGGGGGTGCTGAACCAGACTGAAATCTGTTATGGCGGGATTGTTATGACAAGACTGTCGCCTGAGACAGCCCACCTTAAACTGGTCGCTGTGGTCTCAAGACGGCCAGAATTTGTCGTAGCGGGAGGAAAGTCGATCGGGTGTTTACCTTAAACTGTGTATTATGTCCGATAAGCAAGAGTTTAGTCCGGGAGAAGCGTCCCCTGATATGGAGGAAAACAGCAGTGTTTTTAGGCCTTGGAAGGAAGGGCAGCGTTTGTTTGTTTGAGAGAGGAGTAGGTCGCCACCTAGTGGCGGAGGGGGGGTAGTGCTGGGGAGTTTCCATTACCCATAGGGGAATATTTAGAGTTTAATTCAATTAAGGAGTTTAATTGCGGAGGGGGGGGGGGGGGGTAGTGCTGGGGAGTTTCCATTACCCATAGGCGAATATTTAGAGTTTAAGTTAATTAAGGAGTTTAATTTTTTCAAAATTACCAACTGCTTGTGTGTATACACGGTGGTGTATGTGAGAACTTTGTAAAGGAACTCAAAGTGTGATATAGAGCGACGTGACAGCTCCAGGGCGACGGTAGACAGCCCCGTAGGGTATATAGAGCGACGTGACAGCTCCAGGGCGACGGTAGACAGCCCCGTAGGGTATATAGAGCGACGTGACAGCTCCAGGGCGACGGTAGACAGCCCCGTAGGGTATAGAGCGACGGGACAGCTCCAGGGCGACGGTAGACAGCCCCGTAGGGTATATAGAGCGACGGGACAGCTCCAGGGCGACGGTAGACAGCCCCGTAGGGTATAGAGCGACGTGACAGCTCCAGGGCGACGGTAGACAGCCCCGTAGGGTATAGAGCGACGGACAGCTCTGTTGTATGTTAGATGATAGTACGAGTACGTATGTGAGTTAGGGGCAGGGAACCAACCTGCTCTGTTGTATGTTAGAGCGATGCTCGGTTGTATGTTATTATCATAATAATAATATTGATATACAGGTTAATTGAATAGTTTATTATTGAATGGGTTAAATAAGAATTGCAGAGAGAGATGAGATGCGGTTTATTAAATAAGTTTAATTATGAAATAAGAGGGAGTTCGATCTCCAGTGGGGCCTTCTACACACCTAATAAATAGGCAGAGTCTTGAGGGGACACGTCACCAGAAAGAACTGGCGCACGCTGGGGGTCACCCGTGGGACAAACGTAGAGCGCCGAGTGGGTATCGTTTAGCTGCTGGTGTCACGCCGGAAGACAACAAAACAGGGAACAGCCCTGTAGGATTAGATATGGGTGTTGAGAAGGTGGGGGACTAATAGAGAACAAATAGCGCCATGGGCTGTAGGACACTCACACCGTCCAACAGTCTGAAAGGGTGTGGCCATGGCAGGGGCTTGCAGAGGAAAAAATATATAGAGAACGAGCTGCAGGCCCAAAGCCACGGTAGACTAATAGAAAACACAGGGTCGAGTGTACAGAAAAACTGCCGGCGTGGTGTTTCTGCTTTCAGAGTCTGGAGAGGGCCGACGGCGGTGGAGATGAGCCTCAACCAAGATGACCGACAGGGCGGAGATGACCGACGGGGCGGAGACGGCCGACGAGGCGGAGTCCAGCGGTCGCAGGCGGTGTTGCCCAGGGGAGAACGAGGCGGACATCGGAGGGGCCTTCCCGGCGGAGACGCTGTTAGAGAGCGTTTTGAAACAACAGAGCACGGGCGGTGAATCATGGACAAGCAGGGACTTCCTTTCAGAGTCAATCAGGAGATCGAGAGACGAGACAACAGCGAGAAGTCCTGTGTTCATTGATTAGGAGTATGAGATATAAATGGAGGATTCATATATAAGATATATGTATAGAAGGATATATATATATATATAAGGTAGATAAGAGGGAGAACAGTAGAACAACAGGATATAATTATTGGGAGCAGACAGGGGGGCTCCAATGGTTATGAGTCGTTGGATGTTGTTGGTTTTGGTGGTCGGTTTCGGTTCCCTTTGTGCACGAAGGGGGGCGCAAACAGACATCAGGCAGCAGGATCACTGGGTTGACCGTGGGCCGTCTTCGTTTCTTGTGCACGAGAGACGAGGTTGGTTTGCTTCAACCACAGGCTATTTTTGGCATAATTAATTAAAAAACCAAATAATGATTTATGATTCTGAAGGGGTGATAAGAATCAAGGGGGGATTGAGAGAAAATGGTGGTTTTTCAATGTATGTGATGTATAGATTGGGGAAAGATGGTAGCATCTAACGGTGCCAGGTCAGAGAGGGCAGAAATGTGTTTGGCTTAGCAGAGGTTGGTTCAGAGCGATGGAACACCACACTGAGCAGGGTGTTTTGTTTTGCTGAAGACATAACACTGATAGCGAGAGCGAGGGAGAGGGGTTCATCTTAATGAAACAGTAGAAACCTGCATTTTAATGTGTGAAAGGTTAGCAGTTGTCATGACAACGCGGCACCTGACAACCAGAAAGGGGTGGGCTATCATAGTTATGATGAAGATCCTATAAAGCTGACAGTGGTTCCGGGTAGGGCAGACTAAAATCTGACTGAGACTAGGAGGGAAGGAACCAGGAGAGACTCTTCCTCCTCCACCACGGAGGGGGGGGAAGGGAGAATGCCACATCATCATTACAGTAGCTTCGGCTAACGCGAGGAGGGTTAGGCTAACGAACAGGCCTGAACACTATTGGACTGAATCACAAAAGGACGATAGACGAACACACCGAAAGATCATTAGAATAGACTCTTCAAGGACGATACAATTTGATAACATCTGATAACATCTGATTATGAGGTTCTGTTTATAGCAATAAAACAACGCTTCTCCTCATAAGGTATTTCACGTGTCGAAGTGTCGAATTCTTACGGAGGTGGAGAGTTAGTTATGGTTTATGGATTGCACTAACGGGGGGAGATAAGGATCTTATCTACCAGCATCGGAGACGTCAGGACCATTAAAAGTACACAACGCAGAGGAATTGGATGGAGGGAAAAACAGACGAAGACGTGATACTGGCCAGTTTGATCAGAATCTTACAAGCTTCTGTACCATCAAGTATGGTAAAGCAACAGTCTATGATGCTCACAGCATTAGAGCAGCCAGCCAGTGGTTTTACAAAACCAGTGTATCACATCTAACAAATGCAGGCTGAACTATTCAATTATATCAACTGTAACTATTAAATTGTTTTTATAAATGTCTCTCTATAAACATACAATCAGTCTCTCTTTAACATGTAAATTAACTGTAAATCTGGCAAATAAGAGCTTTTGCTCTGCCACCATCAACCCTCCTGTACCTAGTCGAAGCGTCGGCTAGTGTTGTGATTCCAGATGCTTTCAATGCAATTGGATGTGCTGTTTTTAGCGGTAGACAGTATTTTGTTTCCTCCGCCGTGAAGTAGTGACTGAGGCTACGTTTAGACGAGCGTTTTGGGGTGGAATTCTGAACAGAAACCGCAAAAGTCATCTTGCGGTTTCACTTTTAATTTTGCCAATCGTTTTGGGGTGGAATTCTCCGACGACGGAGCCCTGCTGTCACACGATTGGCGCATATGTCACATGACGTGCTGTGAAGACCCGCCCTACTCTGCTTCTGATTCGCAGACTGTGGATGGGGAATGTGATTGGACCAAAGCAGAGTCACTCACAGACAGAGGGACCAGTCACGCCGCGGGACACATTCTTGTATTTAACCCTTTCACTGCCACACCACGTCACTCCCAAAAGAAAAACAGCTCAAAATGTATTTTTGACTGTCGAAAACGAAATAAAATACTGCATTCCGCCTACATTATGAATTTATGATGAGATAGTAACGAAATAGTAATGCACAGCCACTTGGACAAGTAACTGCAATCAGATTACTGGCTTTTAAAGATTAACGCGTTAGATTACTATTTTCGGGGAAAAGTAATCAGATTACAATAACGCGTTACTTAGTAACGCGTTACTGGCATCACTGGTGTAGTGTGATGTGTGCCTGGTGCCAGTGTATGGTAGTCAGTGTGTAGTGTGATGTGTGCCTGGTGTCAGTGTATGGTAGTCAGTGTGTAGTGTGATGTGTGCCTGGTGCCAGTGTATGGTAGTCAGTGTGTAGTGTGATGTGTGCCTGGTGTCAGTGTATGGTAGTCAGTGTGTAGTGTGATGTGTGCCTGGTGCCAGTGTATGGTAGTCAGTGTGTAGTGTGATGTGTGCCTGGTGCCAGTGTATGGTAGCCATTGAGCCCAGGGTTGGGTGCTACCAGTGGTGGTGAAGGAGGCAATTTCCTAACCCTATGTTGTAAAGCACTTTGAGTCTGATAAAAGTGCTATATAAATGTAATGAGGACGTATGCCGACAAGATGGAGGCACAAATGGCACAGAATGACACAAGAGGCTTATGGCAGGGACTGAGGGCTATAACTGACTACAAAGTCAGCGCCCCCTCAATGGGGAGCGACGACGCCTCCCTTGCGGACCAGCTCAACACCTTCTACGCGCGGTTTGGTGCAAACAGTGGCACTGCTAGCCCAGCGGCTAGTGACGTCACTGGTGCGCCGGCTGTTGTGGAGGGGGGGGGGGGGGGGCATCCGCGGGGGGGCGGGGACGCTCTCTCATTGACGGTACACAGTGTGAGAAGATCATTTATGCAGGTGAACACCAGGAAGGCTGCTGGCCCAGATGGTATAACAGGACGCATACTTAAGTCCTGTGCCAACCAGCTTGCCCCGGTGTTCACCGTCATATTTAATCAATCCCTGGCGGAGTCAGTGGTCCCTGCCTGCTTCAAGATGTCTACCATCATCCCTGTACCGAAGAAACCCTCCCCAACCTGTCCAAATGACTACAGACCGGTGGCACTCACCTCTGTGGTCATGAAATGTTTTGAGAGGCTGGTCAAGGACCACATTTGTGCCTCCCTCCCCAGTGATATGGACCCTATGCAATTTGCATACAGGACAAACAGGTCCACTGACGACGCGGTCTCCCAGGTACTGCACAGCACCCTCTCCCACCTTGACCGTCAGAAGGGGGGCTATGTGAGACTGTTGTTCATTGACTACAGCTCAGCGTTCAACACCATAGTCCCCACCAGACTGGTGGACAAGCTGATCGAGCTGGGTCTGAGCTCCGCCCTGAGCGCCTGGGTACTGGACTTTCTGAGTGAAAGACCCCAGGCGGTCAGGGTGGGGGGTCAGACCTCCAACACCATCACCCTGAGCATTGGGTCCCCCCAGGGCTGTGTTCTAAGCCCCCTGCTGTACTCACTCTACACACACGACTGTGTGGCCAAGTTCAGCTCCAACTCCATAGTGAAGTTCGCAGACGACACGGTGGTGGTGGGGCTGATCTCGGACAACGACGAGAAGGCCTACCGGGAGGAGGTTGAGGTACTGGAACGCTGGTGCCAGGACAACAGCCTGCTCCTGAACATTGGTAAAACCAAGGAGCTGATCTTGGATTATAGGAGAGGACAGCAGGAGACACACACACCACTGATGATTAACGGGGCTACCGTGGACAGGGTGAGCAGCTTTAAGTACCTGGGGGTCCACATCTCAGAGGATCTGACATGGTCAACACACATAGACACAGTAGTAAAGAAGGCGAAACAGCGCCTCTACCACCTGAGACAGTTAAGGAAGTTCAGAGTATCGGGGAAGATACTCCAGTCCTTCTAATCAGGAGCTGTAGAGAGCATCTTGACCGGAAACATCACTGCCTGGTATGGAAACAGCACGGCACAAGACAAGAAGGCCCTACAGAGAGTGGTGCGCTCAGCCGAGCGTACCACGGGTATTGCACTACCTCCCCTGCAGGTTCTATACAACAAGAGGTGCAAATCCAGAGCCTGCAGGATAATGAAAGACCCTCACCACCCCAATAACAGCCTGTTCCAGCTACTGAGGTCAGGCAGACGCCTGCGAACCCCAGCTACTAGGACAGAGCGGCTTAGGCTCAGCTTCTTCCCCCAGGCCATCAGAGCCCTGAACAATGAACATTGAGTGCCACAGAACACTGAACTATCCACACACAAGCACACATGAACACACACACGACACGCACGCTGTGCACGCTCACACACTAGCAGCCACTTAACACTTTAACATGAGCGGGTACACACTCATGCCGCACACTTATGGCCAAAAGGAAAGGCCACTTTAAATTAGAATAACAGGAACAGTGTATTGCACTACCAAAGCTACCTACCATGTCCTATATGCTCTGTAAATAACTATGTACAGATACCGAGATGTCACACCATGTTACCTGTTACCTGTTTATTGCACAATGTTTTTTTTTTATTGGATTCTATTATATGTTGTACCACTGTATTGCACATCGTTGCGGGCAAGACCACCCGCATTTCATTGTATACTTGTATGCCGTGACAATTAAAACTCTTGACTTGACTTGACACCAGCTTGATGTTCCTTTTGATAGCATAAAAAGCCCTTCTTGCTTTGTCTCTCAGGTTGTTTACAGCCTGGTTGAAGTTCCCTGTAGCACTGATGTTTAGGCCGAGATAGATGTAGTTTTTTTTTTGTGTTTGTGTTGTTGTAGGCTGGGTCTTTTTTTGGAATATCATAACTTGGTTAGTTTTGGTTATATTTAATGTCAGTGCCAATGGGGACCATGATGTAAACAAGACAAACGTCTTTCTCTGGTCTGCATCCCCTTACCAATTGTATGTATTGAGCTGTACTGTATTGTACCCATTCTGCAATCTGTTAAATAAAGTTTTCATTCATTCATTCATTCATTCATTCATTCATTCATTCATTCATTCATTCATTCATTCATTCATTCATTCATTCATTCATTCATGTCCGGGACAACTTGCGCAGAAGATCATCTCTCTCTCTCTCTCTCTCTCTCTCTCTCTCTCTCTCTCTCTCTCTCTCTCTCTCTCTCTCTCTCTCTCTCTCTCTCTCTCTCTCTCAAGGTCCCACAGAGAGAGGGTTTTAGAAGATGTGGAGTGAAAAGGATTTCTCTGCACTTTCTGGGCGGTTGTTTTATTAAAGGGGCTTGGTTTGCCCCAAATCCAACAGACCTTGAAGGATTTAATGAGCTTTCTGTAGATGGGAGTTGACTGTTTGTTGTTTTGGTGTAGAGATCAGTAGATCAGGAGATCAGGCCATCAGGACAGAAGGACATCAGGACCTCAGACATGAAGAAAGAGACAGGTAGGATGAATGGGATCAAAGACAGTCCCCTCCTCCATCCCTCCACCCATCCCTCCACCCATCCCTCCACCTATCCCTCCCTCCCTCCATCCCTCCATTCATCCCTCCACCCATCCTTCCCTCCATCCCTCCCTCCATACCTCACTCCATCCATCCACCCATCCCTCCCTCCCTCCCTTCCTCTCTCAATTAGGAAGTGAAACAGAGACTTAACCCTCAAGTCAACCTTTAAAAACCCACTACCTGTCTCCCTAGTGACCGAAACTACGATCTCAGTAAAACATATATTTCTCATCTATTGTTCCAATTTTCTTTCATGAATATCATTATTAACTTCAGTCCTCACCATACATATTGAATATTTATCCACTTTCAGGATTTTAACCATTTCTTAAATTAGGGTTAGGGTTAGGGCTAGGGGGTTAGGGTTAGGGTTACCCTAGGGCAGGGGGGGGGTGGGGGGCAACTGGCGGCCCTCACCGACGCTCCATGCGGCCCCAGGCGGCCCCAGGCCAATATTAAAAAAATATATATATATATATATATTAGAATTTTATTTAAATTTTTTGTATTTTTTTTGCATTCGACTAAGAGGTTGGCAGTCGACTATGGCTCCTTTTCTGAGCAGAAGTACGCGCATGGATGTGTATGCAAAAATGAAACGTTATTTCATCTGATTTCATCGCATGCACAAACATTGAAGTTGACATTCCTTCTATTGTGCGCCAACAGGAAAGTGTCTCATTAAAGACAGAACCATTATTGACCCACTGTGGGGGGAGGGTGAATGTCATGCCAGTTTGATAAAGGGTCAATGGGAGGCATGTAGAATTGCACAAAAAGGAATTCATTATTCTGATGAGTATTGCACTTGGTTACTTGTTTGCTTTTTTTTTTTTTTTTTTTTTTTTATAATTTTTTAAACAAACACATAAACAAACATGACAACACACGATAGGATATACAAACTGTAACTGAGGGGTTACAAAACCCTGACTGTATTAAAGATTGTGATACATTAAACCACTACTAGTTATGTACTTTAATTACTGGCCAAATAGTACATCAAATATTGATGGTGAACACCCACACAAGAACACGGCATTGACACAGAAATTCTATTGGAGGGTTATTTATTATTATTAGGCAACGTTAGGTTACAGATTGAGAATTAGGGTCGCGCTTGTATGGCGAAGAATATACGTAAAGTCAGTCAAGAGCATAAGTCAATGAGAATAGTAGGAATACTATGATGGGTCTAAGCTGACGCCACCTGTTGCATAGTAGCAATTATATAGGGCAACACCGGTACCAACTGGAGACACTGGGTTCCCTCCGGGGTGTAAAGCCGGGAGGGGTAGAGGAATGTTCGGGTACCCAGTCTGAGTCAACGAGGAATAAAGAGGCTCCAAGTACAGGAGCCGGTGCTTGTACTCCCTTGATCAGCAGACAAAGCAATAGTTGTTATCCAATATGCTCGACAGCATTGACGACAACTAGCCAGCCCCTTCCACAAGGCGGGCCCGAATGGTAATCCTCACGAGGTTAAATCCCAAACGACAGTGGAATCAACGGTGCTCTTCTCCGGTGGTCACGGTCCCAAAGCAATATAATCCAACCAGAAATGGTTCTGCAATCGCCGGTGCCAATTCTCCTATGTACATGTCCAACGGTTCTCGCCTAGGACTCCTCGGGTGTGGGCACGTATTTAGGCCGCACAGCCTGGATAAGTGCACTAGCTAAAGACACGACGAACCGATGGGTAATGCTACATACGGAAGAACTGTGGCCGCACGATATACAATAAATGATCGACTATTACTTCACATTAGATTAAGTCGAACTCAACGTTACTGCGTTAAGCTCTGACACTTTAACATTCTATTCGCACGCGGTTCTCAATGCTCTATTTAGATGCAAGGTTGCTCACTTCACTGCACGTTGACTCGTGGTGAAGGTATTACTAGTAATGAACGAATTTCTGCTGTTTACACCTGCGCCGTATTTATACTTAAGTGAATATCTAGTCCCAACCTCAGTTCTTGTCTCGTATTACTACGCAGACTCTGGGCATGTTCTGACATGCCCGGAGTTGCCTTTGAACTTGCCGTTGGGGGCTTGGTCGTTGGCGCCTGGGGCCGCTGTCCAATAGAAGAGCGAATATTACTCTGGTCTGTACGCAGGTAAAGGGATATTCCGTGTATATATATAAATAATATACAAGGTATATCAAACGATACATATATATATTCAGTTTAATCTGGCCCTTCACAACAGCCGCCTCCTAATTAGTCCGCACCTAATTAGTTAAAAGGAAGACAGATTAATAGTCCAGTCAACTACTCAATGTCTGTTGTGGGGAGTAGGGCAATCTACAAAGTCAGTGGGTCATGATCGTCATCAAGGGAGTCAGGGAGCCTTGGCAATTCTATCAGCCTCGCCACGGGTCGGGTGTGGCGGTGAGGCAGGTCGGCCCTCCTGGGTATACTGGGCTGTGCTCGCCACTTGCGACAGTCTAGACAGGTCCGCTGGAAGCGTCGCACTGCTTCTCTTCCTTGCAGTATCCAATAGCGACGTCGGATCTCAGCGAAGACTCTCTCTGCCCCAGCGTGGTGCACATCCTCGTCGTATTTCTTTATGATGAGCTCGGTGACTTTGTGTCGGCTGTTGAGGACTATAGGAAACTTGACGTCATCCGTTAAGTCCGGGGCCCGTCTCAGACGACCACCCACGCTGATGAGGCCATGGGTGTCGCGCTCGGGGGCCAAGTGGAGCAGTCTGCTGTCTGACGGGACTGGCTTTGTTCCCTGCAGGCAGTCTAGCTCGTCGGGGAACGAGTCTCTTTGGGCTCGCTGTAGCAGAAGGAGTTCTGCCTCTTCGTAGTTAGCTGCGTTAATGTCGGTAGTGGGGGGAACCTCAGGGTGGTGCCACAGGAATGTCTTTAACTGCGCACTCTCAAAGGTGGGGCAGTCGTCTATGTTAGGGTCAGTGGGGACTGGTGTGTGCGTCAACCCACAGAACATAGATTTCTTGATCTCTGCCTCCTCTTGACTAGCCTCCCGAGGGGTGGGGTTAGGCCACTCAGCCTTTGATCAGTGAGGCGCGGAGCTTGAGTAGGAGGGCTTCGGCTTCTTCTGGCGTCGAGACGCTTTGCAGACAGTTGTCCACGTAGAAACTCCTCTCTACACTTTGTCTGACCTCCTCGTCAGCTTCAGGGTCTTCTGTCACATGTTTTTGCAGTGCGAACGTAGCACAGCATGGGCTGCATGTGGTTCCGAAGGGGAGGACCTCCCATTGGTAGATGGATGGTTGCTCATCCCCGATCCTCTCTCTCCATAGGAACCGCAGCAAGGGCTTGTCCTCTTCCACTAGTCGCACCTGCAGGAACATCCCTTTGATGTCGCCGCTGGTGGCCACCTTGTCTTGGCGGAAGCGTAGTAGTACGCCGAGTAGAGAGGGGCCGAGTGTTGGGCCGGGCAAGAGTTCTTTATTCAGATTCTGTAGTCCGATCTGGTAGCTGCAGTTGAATACAATGCGATCCTTGCCGTTGTGGTGGACCTTGTGGTGGGGCACGTACCATGATTCGATCGTCTGGTCGGCCTCTTGAATGTCAATTTTCTTTATGTGTCCCGCTGTGATCAGCTTGTCAATCTCAGCGCGATACACAGTGGCTTGAGTGGGGTCTTTGGCTAGACGCCGCTCGGTGTTCAGTAGATATCGCTCTGTCGCTTCTTTTGAGGCGTGGAGGGTGGGCATACCCTCTCGCCTCAAGAGTGGAGTTGCGTATCTCATCACTCCCTTGACCTCGACTCTCTTTGTCCTCTGCTCGAGGAGGGTTATGGCATAAGTGTCTTCCTTTGAGCGAACAAGTTTCTTTTCATTCTTAAAGGGCATCGCGTCTAATGTCCATAGCCTCTCGACGTGCTGTAAGAGGGTGGTGTCTTCATCATTTATCCTTGAGTGGAGGCAGCGAGTGGCTGTTGGTCGGTTGGAAGACCCGGAGAGGGGGCCTTGTAGTGTCCAACCTAGGCGGGTCTCGACCGCTGCTGGACAGCCTCTGGGCCCGATGTGGACCCGGTCCGTTGGGACGATGAGGTGTGCGTGGTCGGATCCTATGAGCAGGGTCGGGGTGGCGCCGTCGATGAGCGGTATAGGTAGTTGACGTAGGTGCACGTATTTTTCCATCAGCTTTGGGATGGGGTAGGTGTACTGTGACAGGCCTATGTCTTGGCTGGTGAAGGCGTTAGTAATTCTATACTGCTTCTCGGGCTGCTATCGTGAAGGAGACATTTTCACCCTTTATGGTCTTCAGGTCTCTTCTAATGGTACGGATTGTCATTGTTTCTTCGCTCCCCCGCAGACCCAGCCGGGCTGCGGCGGATGCGAGGAGGAGAGTCTTTTCTGACCCATCGTCTAGGACGGCGTAAGTGTCCATGACCTTGTCCTCGTAGCTTAATATCACTCGGACCACCTTCAAGAGCACTCGGGAGCTCCCACTCTTCGCAGGGTCTATGTACATGACGTTCACTCTCGAGCTGCTTGGGGGTACGGGTTTCTTCCTGTTGCTGTCGTGTAGGACCTCCAAGTGGGCGCCGTCGCACTTGCTGCATTTCTTCTTTAAACGGCACTCAGCTGCCATATGTGACCCGCCGTGACCAAACCCGATTTGATCTGCAAAGGGGGAGGTGCTCTGAAATGAAGAAAATGTCTTGCTGTTTAGAAAATCCTAAAAATCGAAATCTTGATTTTTTTTACATATTTGAATTGTCATTAATGTGTTCCCTTATTTGCCCTTAGTTGCAAACTTAAATACAACTTGTAAATGAGGTAATTATTGTTATAATAGTTCCACAAATTTTCTTCCAAGTGAGGAGAAAAAACTACACGCGCGGGCTGTGGGCCTGTCCACAGGGGCCAAGTACTGTACTTAATAGGTGTTAACACACAGACGTCATTAGCTTTAGAATAACACACTATTAATACACTATCTTAATGTTATAAGTTCAGATGATTTATAAGCAACGTAACGCAGTGTCTAAAAAAAAGATTAAAAAAAAAGAGGCCTTGACGGCCTTTATAAAACGTGTGTTTTAACTTAATTAAAAACCATTAAAACACAGTTCGAATTTAATGAGCGAACGAATTTCGGTAGGGTGCATTTTTTCCAACCTAATGGCTAAAAGTAAATTAATTTAATACGGAAACGGAGTGATAAAAAATGGCTTTTTCATCGGCTTTTTCATTATTGTGGGGGCCCTGATGTAAACTGCGCTGGGGCGCGATGAGGGCGCGTTAACCCTTTCACTGCCACACTACAGAAGCGCTTAGTAATGCTTCGCCTCAACTCCGCTTCTGGTAGAACTAGTGAGCGAATCTTTAATATTTTTTTTGATTCATATTCAGAGGTAATTCGTCGAGATATTTATAATTGGTATTTATCAAAAATAAATATTAGAAATATGGTAAAAAAACCTTTTTATCCGTCACTACCACACTACAGAAGGTTACCCTTTCACTGCCACACTACAGAAGCGCTTAGTAATGCTTCGCCTCAACTCCGTTTCTGGTAGAACTAGTGAGCGAATCTTTAATATTTTTTTTGATTCATATTCAGAGGTAATTCGTCGAGATATTTATAATTGGTATTTATCAAAAATAAATATTAGAAATATGGTAAAAAAAACTATTTATCCGTTTTTTTATCCGTCACTACCACACTACAGAAGGTTAACCTTTCACTACCACACTACAGAAGGTTAACCTAGTTGTTGTGTCTTTCACTACCACACTACATGTATTTACATCTAAATGCTTATTGGTCAGGCGGTGACGTCATTAAGTTGATGCCATTGATCGGTGAGTATTAAACAGAGAGCAGGGCAGTGCATGTTTGCCAGTCACCATGGAACCCAGTCAACCCACAGCGAGGGCACTTGCCGAGGCATTAAACCGGTTTGCTCACTTCGGAGCACACTGTGTTGAAGATGAACGCGCTTTAGGAACATTCATCACGGATTTCTTTCCGCAGAAGAAAAATCCAAAAAGAAACTCAGATTCTGGTTCAGAAGAAGAAGACAATTGTGACGAGTTAGAGGCAGATGATGGTGATGGTGACAAAGCTTTCCTCTTCATCCACGGGTAAGTTATTATTATTGTCTATTTAAAACTAATATAGTACATCATGCCTATTTTTTTTTAAATGATAATAAAATCTTGAAACTTGATTAGTCTTGTTTATTATCAGGGTCCCCCATTTTATTAAAACTAATTATAGTACATTATAGTAGAGTATAGTAGCATAGTATAGTATAAAGTATAGCAGATAGTATAGACCAAAGACACTATTTGTGTCTTTTGATTTGTGCCACAATTACAATAACTATCTCTCTCTGTCTCCACAATCATGTAGACTGGGTGTGGTACAGACAGGTACCGGTACTTGTGATGATGATGATGATTGATGATGATGATCTAACTATCTCTCTCTGTCTCCACAATCATGTAGACTGGGTGTGGTACAGACAGGTACCGGTACTTGTGATGATGATGATTGATGATGATGATGATCTAACTTCTCTGTCTCTGTCTCCACAATCATGTAGACTGGGTGTGGTACAGACAGGTACCGGTACTTGTGATGATGATGATCTAACTATCTCTCTCTCTGTCTCCCCCCCCCCCCCTCTTCTCTCCCAAGAATAGGTAAGGATCGCTTGATTGCAATAAGCAAACACATGTCAGAAAATGGCATGTGTCTTCGCACAAAGAAGCGATCGCCACGCAACAACAAGCATTGCATAAAATATGAAGATATCGAAAAAGTTGTTCAATTTGTGTTGAATTATGCAGAAGATCATGCTGTTCACCTCCCTGGACGCCAGGCACACCAAAAGAACTTTACCGGTCAGCTGTTACCATCTTTCGTCACGAAGGCATCTGTGTGGCGTTTATATACCAAGGCAATGCCAGTTGGTAGGTGTAAGCAAATCTTTGTCAAAGAAATAGGTCAAATAGGTCTTTGTCAAATAAAAACAAAGCTTGAAAATGAATGACATTGTGCTAACATGTGTTCTTATTAATCTTTCAGACCAGCGAGCAGTGGGCCTGTCCACATTTAAGTCCCTCTGGAGGCAATTACTGAGTCATATCACAGCAATCAAACCAATGTCTGATCTTTGCTGGGTGTGTCAGAAGAACAATTATCTGGTTAGTGAACATCACAGTGTTATGAACTTTGAACTGCAACTTCTGTATGAAAAGTGTTATACAAATACAGTTTATTATTATTAATATTAATCATCATTTACTTAACTTTTTTTTTTCAGATTTTCAAAAGTGCCAATCTGCCAGAGGCTGAGAAGTCTGCAAAGCTGAAGCAGCAGGAACAACATCTGGCGCATGTAACCTCCGAGCGGGCTGCCTACAAGGGCATGCTTAAAGCCGCCAAGGAGATCGGTGATGGTCTTTCTCTGGGTGGTCATGTGCCACCGGCAAGCAAGCCCTTGACAATGCATTACAGTTTCGACTACGCTCAAAAGGTGACAACATACCAAGCCCTCTTTCACAACATCATGTTATAATTGTTATAACTACTGCATTGCTCCCTTTTTTTTCTTTCTAAAATCCTTATTCATTTATTGCAGGTGCACTACCCATCAGACCCCCTTCAACCAGGGCCCATGTACTTCTTGGCTCCACGCAAGTGCAGCATATTCGGTGTTTGCTGTGAGGCGATTCCACGGCAAGTCAACTATTTGGTGGATGAGGGGATGGAGTCCAGCAAAGGTAGCAACGCCGTCATAAGCTACCTGCACCACTTCTTCAAAGACCATGGTCTTGGGGAGACAGATGTTGACCTTCACTGTGACAACTGCAGTGGCCAAAACAAGAACAAGTACATGTTGTGGTACTTAGCGTGGCGAGCGCTACATGGTCTTCACCATCGTGTCAATCTCCACCTGCTGATTGTAGGCCACACAAAGTTTTCCCCGGACTGTTTCTTTGGGCTTCTCAAGCAGCGTTTCAGAAAGACCAAGGTGAACACTCTTGATGAGATTGCAGCAGTCGTAAGGGACAGCTCAGTGGCTGGAATCAACATACCACAGCTAGTGGGAAAGGAAGATGGCCCTGTAATCGTGCAGTCCTACAACTGGCAGGAACATCTGGGGCCTTACTTCAAGCCACTGCCACAGATCAAGCAGTACCAGCACTTTAGGTGGGTGTGGTCACTGTGTGTTGTGTATTTACTGTAATTAATTATTCACACTTTAGTGCAAAGAATGTCATTGGCAAATGATACAAATGCATTGATATTGTTATGTGCCCTGTACTAACGTTTCACTTTATTATTGCAGCTTTGATTCCAAGGAACCTGGTGTGGTTGTGGCAAAGATGTCTATTGATGGCGCTGAAACCAGATTCCAGCTGCTCCGTGACGTCCGTGTCCTGCCGCCTATAGATGGACTTCCTGTGCTGCCACCACCGGGACTGGACTCTGCAAGACAACACTATCTGTTCCACAAGATCAGAGAGTTCTGTGATGAGGAAGCCCAGGACGTAACATGCCCGGCACCACCAGCCAAAATATCCAGCGGCGGTTCAAAAAGACCACGGTGATCATCTGGAGAGGCCATCAGAACATTGAACATTGACTTTAGCATGTCTATTTTTATCTCGTGTTATTTTAAATGCTAATAAAATCTTGAAACTTGATTTTGTCTCTTGTTTATTATCAGGGTCCCTTTCACTACCACACTACAGAAGGTTAACCCTTTCACTACCACACTACAGAAGGTTAACCTTTCACTACCACACTACAGAAGGTTAACCTTTCACTACCACACTACAGAAGGTTAACCTTTCACTACCACACTACAGAAGGTTAACCTTTCACTACCACACTACAGAAGGTTAACCCTTTCACTACCACACTACAGAAGGTTAACCTTTCACTACCAGACTACAGAAGGTTAACCTAGTTGTTGTGTCTTTCACTACCACACTACATGTATTTACATCTAAATGCTTCTGGAGAGGCCATCAGAACATTGAACATTGACTTTAGCATGTCTATTTTTATCTTGTGTTATTTTAAATGCTAATAAAATCTTGAAACTTGATTAAGTTTCTTGTTTATTATCAGGGTCCCTTTCACTACCACTACCAGTCACCAGACTCATTTTAATAACAAAGAGCCTCAGACTGGAAAGCTGCCAGGTGTTAATTGCCCTAGAGAGAGGGGGGCCATGGATTACAATGACTTCTGGGTAGTGTTGTAGTTGTTTCACTATTGTCACTGAATAGCCTGCTCGTCTCTTGAAGGCTATTATCTCTGAATACGTTTTGTGATAATCACCATGAATCATAGGAAGTAGCTTGCAAAGTATCCCACCAAAATGTTCAAGTGATGGCTTATTTTGAAGGTATGAATCTGTACTTTCATAATATGTAAAAAAAAAAAAATGAAGATCCCTCAACATGACCCTGAAGTCCATACCTGGTCACATATGGCTGCACGCGCAGCGGAAGCAGCGGCGGTTGGCTTTGATCCACTGACTCACCTCGTCAGTGGTCATCTTCTTGAAAGTGTCTCATTGAGACAGCCAATGTTCCTTTTCACAGTACTGGCATACAATCTTCCACTTCCCCTTCGTCGGGGGGGTGCTGTGGTTCTTGTGCTGCGGCACTGACTCGGCCTGGTGCATAACGGTCACTGACCGGCGGTTATCGTTAGATCTCCGAGGTCCATCTCTTGGGCTAGATCCACTCCACACGAACGTGTCCAGTCGTAGGCTGCTGACTTCCCTTGCGAGGAAGGCGGCCAGGTCTAGGAGGGATGGCTCGGGACCGTCGGGATCACGGTGGTCTCTCTGCCGCCGAAAATGCTCTTGGCGGGCTGGAGGGAGCTTCTCCAGTATTCGCTCCACATTAGAGTTTGCATATAGTTCATATCTCCCTTTCTCCTTTTGGGACCCCAGCATCCCTACTAGGGATTGTACCTTGATAGAGAGGTCATCCAATGCTCTATTGTCTTTGGCTGGGGGGAGGCGGTCGATATCTCTTATTTCTTGTATCACGTAGTCCCATATGCGTCCATAACGCTGGTCGAGGGCCACTAGAGCAGCGGAGTTTGGGGTACTTGAGTTGGAATATGCCAGCGCTATGTTATGCGCTCTGGGCACCTTGAGATGCTTGAGGAGGATGGCATATTTGTACGACTCGTCGGGGACGTCGGACATCATGGTCTCCAAACACATGCGTAATTCCGTGTACTGTGCTCTGTCCTCGCGCGTAAAGTCTGGGAACGTCGGTGTGCCAAGGTACGATGCCATGGATGACTGGCACATTGGTGAGCGTAGGGGAAGAGGCCTCCTGGGCGAGTCTCCCCGTACGTGTTGTCGTGGGTTGGTACTTGGTGGGTACCAGAGGCCGGGTACCCAGGTGCTGTTCCTCGGTGCTGACTGTACGTCAAACTCACCCGTGAGTTGAGTCGGGGGTTTGTAGTGCAGTGACTCGGGGCTGAAGTCGGGGCTGTACTGGGCCTCCTGGTCCAGAGTACGTTGCTGCTGGTGGGCTTGACATTCCTCCTCTTCCTCTTCTAGGTCCTGGAGTCTTCTAGTCAGTCTCTCGGCGACGTAGGCCGGTTCTTCCCGGTGGCTGGGTCTCGTATGGACCGGTCGGGGAGGGGGGTCGGAGACGTAGACAGGATCCTCCTGTTGGCCGGGTCCCGGGTCGCTTTGTCGGGTAGGGGAAGGTGCCCTAGACCCTTGTCGTGATGATCTCCGGGAGCTCCGTGCGGAGAGAGGGGGTGTCGACCTGGCAATCAATTGTTCTATCATCTGCGCCTGCAGCCGGTCGCGCTCTGCTTCGCGCTGGGCATTGGCGGCTTCGCGCTGTGCATTGGCGCGGTCTCTTTCAATGTTCTCTTCCGTCTGAAGGCGTCTCTCCTCCAGTCTTATGCGGTCGTCTTCACTCCTTTGTTGCGCCTGGAAGCGCTCTCGTTCAGTTGCAGAGTGTTCGCGTTCACTAAGGGCTTGCGCTTGGAGTTGCGCGTGAAGGCGCTCTCGTTCCGCTGCAGAGTGTTCGCGCTTGCTTGTTGCGCCTGGAGGCGCTCTCATTGTTCGCGCTCGCTCATCTGTTTTGACTATCCGCTTTATCCGTATTTAACGTCTGTTTAGATAAGCTAGGGAGAGCCGCTTGGGGAGTGTTCACCGCTGGCCATGGTTAATATTAATATTATATTAAATATTACACTGATACCCTCCGGCTCGAAGGACCAATTGTAACTGAGGGGTTACAAAACCCTGACTGTATTAAAGATTGTGATACATTAAACCACTACTAGTTATGTACTTTAATTACTGGCCAAACAGTACATCAAATATTGATGGTGAACACCCACACAAGAACATGGCATTGACACAGAAATTCTATTGGAGGGTTATTTATTATTATTAGGCAACGTTAGGTTACAGATTGAGAATTAGGGTTGCGCTTGTATGGCGAAGAATATACGTAAAGTCAGTCAAGAGCATAAGTCAATGAGAATAGTAGGAATACTATGATGGGTCTAAGCTGACGCCACCTGTTGCATAGTAGCAATTATATAGGGCAACACCGGTACCAACTGGAGACACTGGGTTCCCTCCGGGGTGTAAAGCCGGGAGGGGTAGAGGAATGTTCGGGTACCCAGTCTGAGTCAACGAGGAATAAAGAGCCTCCAAGTACAGGAGCCGGTGCTTGTACTCCCTTGATCAGCAGACAAAGCAATAGTTGTAATCCAATATGCTCGACAGCATTGACGACAGCTAGCCAGCCCCTTCCACGAGGCGGGCCCGAATGGTAATCCTCACGAGGTTAAATCCCAAACGACAGTGGAATCAACGGTGCTCTTCTCCGGTGGTCACGGTCCCAAAGCAATATAATCCAACCAGAAATGGTTCTGCAATCGCCGGTGCCAATTCTCCTATGTACATGTCCAACGGTTCTCGCCTAGGACTCCTCGGGTGTGGGCACGTATTTAGGCCACACAGCCTGGATAAGTGCACTAGCTAAAGACACGACGAACCGATGGGTAATGCTACATACGGAAGAACTGTGGCCGCACGATATACAATAAATGATCGACTATTACTTCACATTAGATTAAGTCGAACTCAACGTTACTGCGTTAAGCTCTGACACTTTAACATTCTATTCGCACGCGGTTCTCAATGCTCTATTTAGATGCAAGGTTGCTCACTTCACTGCACGTTGACTCGTGGTGAAGGTATTACTAGTAATGAACGAATTTCTGCTGTTTACACCTGCGCCGTATTTATACTTAAGTGAATATCTAGTCCCAACCTCAGTTCTTGTCTCGTATTACTACGCAGACTCTGGGCATGTTCTGACATGCCCGGAGTTGCCTTTGAACTTGCCGTTGGGGGCTTGGTCGTTGGCGCCTGGGGCCGCTGTCCAATAGGAGAGCGAATATTACTCTGGTCTGTACGCAGGTAAAGGGATATTCTGTGTATATATATAAATAATATACAAGGTATATCAAACGATACATATATATATATTCAGTTTAATCTGGCCCTTCACAACACAAACACACATATGCTCCAGCTCGTACCCCCCCCCTCCCGGACCCCCCATTGGATAATCCAACCATTATAACTTGTTCCTAACCAGACACTACCATTATATGCTAGCTTTTATTCTCTCCACCACTTCTAACCACATTGCCATTTTGGATTCATTGAGACCCAAAATTCTTGCTGTAGATATTTCTTGATAAATCACATCGAGATATGTAAGAATCCAGACCTTCCGGCACATTTTTTCCGGTTGAAACCATCGTGATGCTATCAGCTTTTTAGCCACTGTGATACCGGATAAAACCAATCTCTTTAGCTGTGGAGGTACTGCATACTCAAAGACATCATTCAGCAGTAATACAGAGGGGTGTACAGGTATATCCAGAGTTGAGAGATTTGATAATTGCTGGGTCACTTCTTTCCAAAATATCTTAACTGGTGGGCAGTCCCAGTACATGTGCATAAATGTCCCTTCGTCCCCATTTGTACATAAGGAGCATTTGGAGTCTTGTTTAAGACCCATTTTGTTCAGTCTTATAGGAGTTAAGTATGTCCTGTGAATATAGTTAAGATTGATTTGTTGATGGTCCGGGTTCCTTGATGCAAGTCGTACATTTGCCCAGGCTTCTTGCCAGTCAAAGTCTATCTCCAGGTCTGGTATATCCCTCCTCCAGACTGAGTCTAGATGGAGGGTTTCATACAAGGCCGTTAGTAATTGATGATAAAAATCTGAAACAAAACCTCTCGATGTCTCTCTTTCATAGAATAATTTGTGGTATCTGTGGTGTACAATTGGTATCCTTAATGGAACACTGTGAGCCTTCAAACATGCCAATAACTGTGCGTAAAAATAATATGTGGACTTGGTGAGATTAATTTTTTTGCGTATTTCATCGAAACTACAAAAACCCTGTTTGTTGAAAACGTCTCCTAATGTGTGTATGCCTTGCTTTTCCCATCTAGGGAATCTTATAGGTTGTTTTCCAATCAAGAGTGCATTGTTATTGAATAAGGGAGTATGATTATGCCATTTATGTGGGATAGAGTATTTTTTTTTTGTGTTTCACGCCATATCCGGATCGCATGAGTGATTATGGGGCCAAATTTCCGTTCGCATTGCTTAATTGATAATTTAGTGTATACTATGTCCTTCAGCCTATGTGGAGCTACTATATTTTCTTCTAAATTTCTCCAGGATACTGATGCTTGGGGATCAAACCATCTTGTCAGCGGTCTTAAGGTGTACGCCTTAAAATAGTGGTGGAAATCTGGAAATGCCATACCACCGTCTGCTTTGTTTCTCTGTGCGGTGGATCTTTTTATGCGTGGTGGTTTGTTATTCCAAATAAATTTGTATGTGGAGGAGTGTAATTCTTTCCAGTAACCCTTTGGAGGGGGTAACGGTAGCATTGAGCTGAAGAAGTTGATTCTAGGTAGGACGTCCATCTTAACTATTGATATCCGTGCTTGTACTGAGTTTTTAAGTTTTGACCACCTGACAAGGTCGTATTTGATTTTGTTTTGGATTTTTATGTAATTGTGCTTCACCGTTTGGCTTATGGTAGGGAATATTTCAACTCCCAAACATCTAAAGTGTTTTACCATCGGTATCTCTTCTGGGATGTTTATATTTCTTTTTGCAGGGGCGTTAAGTGGGAGGAAGGCCGACTTCGGCCAATTTATCCTAAATCCCGATAAATCTCCAAAGTCCTCAATCAACTTGAGAAGATGAGGCAATGCGGTGTTGGGGTTTTGCATGAACAGTATTACGTCGTCCGCATATAAACTCATTTTGTGTTGTGTGCCCTTGATTACGATTGGTTCTATGGATTGGGATTGTCTTATATATTGTGCTAAAGGCTCTAATGATAGATCGAATAGTCCGGGACTAAGAGGGCAACCCTGTCTAGAAGAACGTGATACTGGAAAGATTTCGGAGGTGATTGTACCTGTTGTAATCATGGCCGATGGGTCTTTGTATAATACTTTAATCATATCAATGAATCCTTTTCCTAACCCCATCCTTTCTAATACTGCCCATAGATACGACCATTCCAACCTGTCAAAAGCTTTCATTGCATCCAGGGACAGCATCGCCTTAGGTGTGTTGTCTTCCTTGTTAGCATCTAGTACGTGTAGTAATCGTCTTATGTTATCAGTGATCAAGCGGCCTCTTATGAAGCCAGTTTGGTCCGGATGAATTAAAGACGTCATATGCTTTTGTAGTCTGATGGCTAATACCTTAGAGTACAGTTTGATATCGGTTCCGAGGAGGCTTAAAGGTCTATAACTACCGCACTCGGTGGGGTCTTTGTCTTTTTTAAGGAGGACTGTTATGAGTGCAATATTGTCATTCTTATGGAAGTTCCCCTCCTTGACTGAGTATAAAATCATATTTAGTAATAAGGGTCCAATTATGTCCCAACAAGAGAGGTACATTTCTGGTGGGATACCGTCTCTTCCAGGAGCCCTACCACTTTGCATTTCAGATATGGCCTCCCTAAGTTCATGTAGTGTGATCGGTGTTTCTAACTGTTTAGCGTCATCCTCTGAAAGTTTAGGGAGGTTAATTTGATTAAGATATGTGTCCATTTTGTTTTGATCGAAGGTCGTTTCTGATTTGTATAAGTTGGAGTAGAATTCTTTGAATGTCGTGTTTATTTCTTTGGGTTCTGTAACAAGTCCTTGTTGTGCTCTAATGGTAGTTATATCTGCAAATTGTGCGTTGACTCTTAATCGCATAGCTAATAGGTGACTTGGTTTGGAACCTTGGGAGTACTGCTGTTGTCTTGTGCTACCTATTTGCATTTCAGATTGTTGTCTGTATATGGCGTTAATCTCTTTTTTTAGTATATTGACTTGATTTTCCAGTTGAACTGAGTTGTTGTATTGTAAAGAATTAAATAACGTTGAGTAAAGCGTTTCCAGTTCAGCCAGTTTTGAGCATCGATTCTTGCGTATTTGGGAGGAAAAGCTACCTACGCCGTCCTTGACGACGGGTCAGAGAAGACCCTTCTCCTTGCGTCCGCTGCGGCCCAGCTGGGGCTGCGGGGGAGCGAAGAAACGATGACGATTCGGACAATAAGAAGAGACCTAAAGACGATAAAGGGCGAGAATGTCTCCTTCACTATCGCAGCAAGCGGGCAGCCAGAGAGACGGTATAGGATCACTAACGCTTTCACCAGCCAAGATATAGGCCTGTCGCAGTACACCTACCCCATCGCCAAGCTGATGGATAAATATGTGCACCTGCGTCAACTACCTATACCGCTCATAGACGGTGCCACCCCGACCCTGCTGATAGGCTCCGACCATGCACACCTCATCGTCCCGATGGACCGGGTCCACACAGGGCCCAGAGGCTGTCCTGCAGCAGTCGAGACCCGCCTAGGATGGACACTACAAGGCCCCCTCGCTAGGTCTCCTAACCGAACAGCAGCCACTAGCTGCCTCCACTCCAGAGTGACAGAAGAAGACACCACCCTCCTACAGCATGTCGAGAGGCTATGGACACTAGAGACAATGCCCTATAAGAACGAAAAGAAAGACATTCGTTCCAAGGAAGACATTTATGCTATAGCCCTCCTCGAGCGGGGGACAAAGAGAGTCAAAGTCAACGGAGTGATGAGATACGCAACTCCAGGTATGCCTACCTTCCACGCCCCAAAAGAAGCGACGGAGCGGTATCTATTGAACACAGAGCGGCGCCTAGCCAGAGACCCCGCTCAAGAGACTGTGTACCGCGCTGAGATTGACAAGCTAATCACAGCGGGACACATAAAGAAAATTGACATTAAAGAGGCCGATCAGACGACCGAATCATGGTACGTGCCGCACCACAAAGTCCACCACAACGGCAAGGATCGTATTGTGTTCAACTGCAGCTACCAGATCGGATCACAAAATCTGAATAAAGAGCTCTTGCCCGGCCCAACACTCGGCCCCTCTCTACTAGGCGTGTTACTACGTTTCCGCCAAGACAAGGTGGCCATCAGCGGCGACATCAAATGGATGTTCCTGCAGGTGCGACTAGTGGAGGAGGACAAGCCCCTGCTGCGGTTCCTATGGAGAGAGAGGATCGGGGACGAGCAACCAGCCATCTATCAATGGGAAGTCCTCCCTTTCGGAACCACATGCAGCCCATGCTGTGCTACGTATGCACTGCAAAAACACGTCGCAGAGGACCCAGCAGCTGATGAAGAGGTCCGACAAAGTGTAGGAAATAGTTTCTATGTGGACAACTGTCTGCAAAGCGTCTCGACGCCAGAAGAAGCCGAGGCCCTCCTACTCAAGCTCCGCGCCTCCCTGATCAAAGGCGGCTTTGATCTCCGGCAGTGGGCCAGCAGCGACCCTCAAGTATTGCGCAGCCTCTCCCCAGAGGACAAGGCAGCAAGCAGCGAGACCTGGATGGCGACCATCCCAGGAGAAGCCCAAGAAATGACATTAGGACTAGTCTGGCGCTTCAAAACAGACTCGCTCCATTATAAACACACACCCCTGACCAAGGAGCAGGGAAGGTCGACTGCACTACCGACCACAAGACGGAGTGTATACAGAACACTCGCCAGACAATATGACCCGTTGGGATGTATTCTACCTTACACCACCAGGGCAAAGATGATTGTAAGAGCGTTATGGGACAAGGACCAGGGCTGGGACGACCCCATACCCGAACACCTTGCCTCCACATGGAGAGAGTGGGAGACAGAACTCAGCTCACTCCCAGATGTCAACATACGCCGCAGCTACTTCCCACCCACAGTGATGCCGGAGACGTGCCAGATGGACCTGCACGTCTTCAGCGACGCCTCCGAAGTAGCCTACGGTTCGGTGGCCTACTTGCGTGCCCGAGAGGAGGGAGGAGAAATACATACTGCTTTCATCCTGGCTCGCTCAAGAATAGCCCCACGCAAGCAACAATCTATCCCGCGTCTAGAGCTCTGCGCAGCCCTAGCAGGAGCGCAACTCGCCGCGTTAATCCAACGTGAACTCACCATCCCGGTGCAGAGAACAATCTTGTGGTCAGACTCCACGACCGTACTCACATGGATCCGGTCTGATTCGTGTAGATACAAGGTCTTCGTGGGAGTCAGAATCACAGAGATCCAAGATTTAACAGAAGCAGCAAGCTGGAGGTATGTAGACACAAAACATAACCCAGCTGACGTCATCACCCGGGGAATGTCCCTGGATGACCTCACCCGTCACAATCTATATAGTGACGGGCCAGAGTTCCTCAAGCTCCCGGAAGAAGAGTGGCCTACACCCACCCCACGGGAGGCGAGTAAAGAGGAGGCAGAGAACAAGAAATCTATGTTCTGTGGGTTGACACACACACTCGTCCCCACAGACCCCAACATAGACGACTGCCTCACCCTTGAGAGTGCGCAGCTAAAGACATTCCTGTGGCACCACCCAGAGGTTCAGCCCACTACTGACATTACTGCAGCTAACTACGAAGAAGCAGAACTTCTTCTCCTACAGCGAGCCCAGAGAGACTTGTTCCCCGACGAGCTAGACTGTCTACAGGGAGCAAAGCCCGTCCCGTCAGACAGCAGATTGCTCCACCTAGCCCCCGAGAGCGACGCCCATAATCTCATCAGAGTGGGTGGTCGTCTGAGGAGAGCTCCAGACTTACCGGATGACATCAAGTACCCGATAGTCTTAAACAGCCGACACAAGGTCACAGAGCTTATCATAAAGAAATACGACGAGGACATGCATCACGCCGGGGCAGAGAGAGTCTTCGCGGAGATCAGACGTTGTTATTGGATACTGCAAGGGAGAGAAGCAGTACGACGTTTCCAGCGGACTTGTCTAGACTGTCGTAAATGGCGAGCACAGCCCAGTATACCCCGGATGGCTGACCTACCCCCCTGTCGCCTCCGACTCGGCGACAAGCCTTTTCACTCCACCGGTATGGACTGTTTCGGCCCGCTGTATGTAAAGAAAGGAAGAGGGACCGAGAAGCGGTGGGGTATTGTATTCAAATGAATGACCACCCGAGCGATGCACATAGAACTCCTTCCAACCATGAGCACAGACTCATTCCTTATGGCCTTCCGAAGATTCACATCGCGGAAAGGGAAACCGTCTATATTATTGTCTGATCACGGGACAAACTTCAAAGGCGGAGAAAGAGAGCTGAGAGAGAGCTTCCAAGCTATGGGCCCAGAACTTAAGACCCACCTCGCTCCATACCAGATTGATTTCCAGTTTAATCCCCCGAATGCACCTCACTTCGGTGGAACTTGGGAACGAGAAGTACGTTCAATAAAGACAGCCCTGTACGCCGTGCTTGGGGCCCAGACCGTGGCGGAAGAAGTCCTAACGACAGTCCTCACGGAGATCGAGGGAGTATTGAACTCAAAGCCCCTCGGTTACGTCTCAAGTGATGTAGCAGATGTCGACCCAGTCACCCCCAACACTCTCTTGATGGGGCGGCTGGACCCCGTGCTCCCACAGACAGTGTACAGGCCTGAAGAAGCGAACGGCCGAAGAATGTGGAGGTACAGTCAAGTATTGGCTGACAAGTTTTGGAACAGTTTCCTACTCCACTATCTACCGTCTCTACAGACCCGCCAGAAATGGGTGAAAGAGAGAGACAATTTGACAGAAGGAACAGTCGTCATGATTATCGACCAGTCACTACCCCGAGCTATGTGGCCGGCCGGCCGCGTAAGCAAAGTGATTACCGGTGCCGACGGAAAGGTCAGAGCAGCAGAAGTGCTCGTCCAAGGGCGGATATACACTCGGCCCGTGGCGAGGCTAATAGAGTTGCCAAGGCTCCCCGACACTATTGATGACGACCATGACCCCCTGACTTTGTGAACTGTCCTACCCTCCCAACAGACATTGAGTAGCGGACAGTGCGGTTAATCTGTCTCTGCTTATCTAATTAGGTGGGACTAATTAGGAGGCGGCTGTTACGAAGGATCAGATTAAACCGAATATATATATTTATTGATTGATATATATTGCATAATATTTGTATATCGTTTGATATCCCTTGTGTATTCCTTGTACATATACACGGAATATCCCTTTAGCCTAGTACAGACCATAATATTTCATTCTCCTATTGGACAGCGGTCCACCAGGCGCCATTGCCATACCTCCAAGGTCGGGTTCAAAGTCACCGCCGGGGACTTGCCTGGACATGAACGGTTCTGCGCAAGGATATGAGACAGGAATAAAGCTGGTACTAGTTTGTTCACCTAACGTATAAATACGGCGCAGGTGAATACAGAAGTAGAGTTACCCAATAAGTTGAAGCCTCACCCACGATACAACGTGCGGTGAAGTATGGCCTGTTTGGCCCCAAATAGAGCATTGAGACCGCGTGCGAATTAATAACTGAAGTATCAGAGTTTAACGCTGTACCGTCGAGTTCGACCGATTCTATTAAGTCAGTAATAGTCTATTTGTGTATAGTGTATCGTGCGGCTACCGTTCTACAGTGACCAGCATCACCAACGTTTCCTCGTACCAGCTAGAGTGCTTATCCAGGCTGGGCTGCTTACCCTGGCGCTTTCACCCGAGGAGCCCTAGACGAGGACCGTGTGGATCATGTACACTGGATAACCTACCGACGACTGCATAGCCCTTTTCGGCTGGATTATATTTGCTTTTGGTCCTGTAATTGATGGAGCGGAGAATCGCCGACACCCACAATTGTGTGGGATTTACCCTGTGAGGAGCCACGTCGAGCCCGCCTCTCAGAAGCCTGAGGCCGGCTAGCTTTCTTCCATGCTGAGCTGCATGCTACGGAGAACAGCTGTATTCGTCTGCGGATCAAGAGATTATTGCACCGTCTCCTGTACTTGGAGTCTCTTTATCGTCGTTGACCCAGACTCTACTACCGACAAATCCTCTCCCCTTGCTGGCTTACGACCGGAGGGACCCTACCAGTATCTCCCGCTATATTACCAGAGTACCATAGATATAATTCCTAAGATTCAGGTTGTATTATTATCTCCTGCGTAATATGAGAATGGACATTCGTTATTGATTTGCCTACGCACATTCCTTTGCCTTATAAGCGCATCCAAAGTAAAGTAAAGTATATTATGTACTATTATTGCTGCTAATAAATACTTAAATCCAGTTTTGTGTGGAACCGAGTCATTGTGGGAAGTGTTCATCATTAGATACCTGTGTACTGTATGGCCAGTAGGAATGTACATAAGACGGTAGTGGTTTAATGATACCATACTTATCAATACAGTCAGGGAATTGTACCCCTCAGTTACACTATCAGTGAAATCCTTGATCATTCCCTTTGCCGACATCCATAATATTCTGGGGTCCTGCACCGAATTCGCATTCATCCGTAGGAATACCGTAAGAGCTTCTTTGATTTGTGTAATGAATTCCTTGTTATTAAGCAGCATCATGTTAAATCGCCATCTTGGGGCTTGGGATGACAGTATACCAAATGTTCCTTTTAGGAGTAAATAACAGTGATCTGACAATGCATTGGGTATCGTTTCCACATCGTAGTTATCAAATAGTCTCGGGGTTGTAAAAACGTAATCTATTCTGGATAATGTGTTATGTCTCGCAGATCGACAAGAGTACTTCCGGGTCATGGGGTTGAGTGATCGCCATAAGTCATTTACACCTGTAATCTTTGACCAATCCTTTAATGCATTAGATGAATTTTTTTGTTCGTTGGAAAAGGAGGGGTTTGATTTGTCCATCCTTGGATTCCAAATGGCATTAAAATCTGCACCAATTATAAATGAGTATTCGGGAAGGTCTAACATTGCTCTGGTAAGTGTAGTGAAGAAACTAACTTCGTATAAATTTGGGGCGTATACCGCTACCAACGGTATTTTTCTGTTCTTGTGTAAAATCTTAGCTATAGTTATCCGACCATCTGCATCAGACCATACTCCCTTCAATTCAATATTCAACTTCCGTCTAACGACTATGGCTACTCCCCGAGTTCTCCTTCCAAAGGAAGAGTGACTAATGTTATGATATGTGTTGTCCGCTAACGTATCTATGTCTTTCTCTAAAATGTGCGTTTCGCTTAGCAGAGCCACGTCCACCTGTTCTTTTTTCATCAGTGTGAGCACGCTCTTGCGTTTGTGTTGTTTATTTATTCCACCAGTGTTCCAGATCATTATATTCAAACTAGCCATAATCTATACATGTTGTTGTGTAGTTGTTGGTAATGCAATATTTTTTGACGCTTGACCACATTATTTATACCCTTCACATTGAGGGTTATAATTTTAAGATCACTCATGTCAAAAATGTGTTGCATGAGTGCGTACTGGGAGCCTATTGAAGCTAATGTGGGCAGGTCTCTAAATGGCTGGAATAAGGAGGAGGTGAACGGAGGGGGGAGGGGGTGAAGTACATAAAACAAAATAACCCTACCGTCTTGTACAGACGGGTTACACATAAAACACATACGGCCCATCCCTAATGGATGGGCTAAAATGATTAACATCGTTCCAGTGAAGCTGAGAGGAGTCCCGCCGCGGGAGAGTAAAGGGCCAATCTACCGAGTGATAAAATCCCTACAGAGATCGGCCCCTCTCCGCACTTGTTTACTTTTGTAGTGTTCAGATAACACTGAAATGCATGTTATGGATATGA
Source organism: Notolepis coatsorum (assembly GCF_963971535.1). Taxonomy (NCBI): domain Eukaryota; kingdom Metazoa; phylum Chordata; class Actinopteri; order Aulopiformes; family Paralepididae; genus Notolepis; species Notolepis coatsorum. Next base: position 56,205 of record NW_028174242.1, read on the forward strand.
AGCACTCAGGAATGTTTTGTTTAGTAGCAGGATAAAAGTTTATACATTTAACAAAATCATTTATTATTGCACTTTTGATTTAATGTTGTAGTGAAATGCAGCAGGAATGCTGCTTTGTGTTTGTTGAGCAGTGGGCTTTAAGTTCATACATTTATTTTAATAGAAGCCTTAATTATAATTTGTCATTTTTGTATATATTTGGGTTACACAGCAATACTTTCAAATTCAGCTGTATTTATAAATTCATAAAGTTGAAATTAAGCATTACTAAATGCGTTTGAAATGGAATAAAAACAAAGTTACAACTAATTATAATAGTTTATATGCCTTATTTATCACATCTGTGACTAGTATGGGCTATTTAAGTGAAGGGATACTACTGGCGGGACTGCCGATAAACAATGCGGCCCCCCAGATTGAGTGTGGAAATTTAGTGGCTCTCACCATACAAAGTTGCCCACCCCTGCCCTAGGGTTAATAATAATAATAATAATAGATTGGATTTGTAATGCACTTTTTGTTCGCTGGGATCCCAAAGTGCTACACTACAGGGTTAGAACATAGTTAAAAAAATACAAATTAAATAGTTATTAGTAAAACAATAAAATAAAATACAGAATAAAAGTAAGATAAAAATAGAACATAGTTAATTAAAAACATAGTATAAACAGACAATTTAAAAACAACAGCGCAAGAAAATTAAAATAAAAAGCTAACAGTCAAAGGCCTTTTTGAACAGGTAGGTTTTCAGGCCTGCTTTAAAAGAGTCCAGGCTCTGTGGTGCCCTCAGCTGAATGGGGAGGCTGTTCCACAGGCATGGTGCAGCCGTGCAGAAGGCTCGGTCACCCATGGTGCAGAGCCGGGTATTGGGGACCTGAAGGACCAGGCTACCTGCGGATCTGAGGGTGCGGGTGAAGGATTGTGGAGTGATGAGTTCCTGAAGGTAGAGGGGTGCGTGTCCGTTTATGCAGTTATGGGTGATCGTCAGGATTTTGTAGTTGATCCGGCATGAGACGGGGAGCCAGTGTAGTGAGTGGAGGATGGGGGTTATGTGATCGTGTTTACGGACTCTCATCAGGATCCTGGCAGCGCTGTTCTGGACGTATTGCAGCTTTTGGATGCTCTTGCCAGGAATCCCCATGAAGAGTCCGTTACAGTAGTCCAGTCTTGAGGAGATAAAGGCACGGACAAGCTTCTCTGCATCTGACAGGGTTAGAGTGGGACGGAGTTTTGATATATTTTTTAGGTGATAGAATGAGGTCTTGCAGAGGTATTTTATGTGGATGTGGATGTTGAGGGTCAGGTGGGGGTCAAATCGAACCCCCAGATTTGTGACTGAGGGGGAGAGGGGGATTACCTGGCCGTCAAAGGTGAGATGTGATATGGATGAAGACTGAACCTGGTGAGGGGTGCCAATTAGAAGTGCCTCGTTTTTTTGCTGTTTAGTTGGAGGAAGTTGCTGTTCATCCATGCCTTTATCTCCCCAAGACAGGTGGTGAGGCATGACAGAGCTGCAGAGGGGTTTGGGGCCGTTTTTATGTAGAGTTGTGTGTCATCGGCATAACAGTGGAAAGACATTCCATGTCTGCCGATGACACGACCGAGGGGGATCATGTAGGTGATGAATAGAATGGGACCAAGAACCGACCCCTGCGGAACACCACAGATGACCTCGAGCAGCCTGGACTTGTGTCCTCCCAGTGAGACATATTCAGTCCTGCCTAAGAGGTAGGACTGGAACCACTGCAGTGCATGGTCCGACAGTCCAACAGTGTTGTGGAGGCGCTCCAGGAGGATGGTGTGGTCCACAGTGTCAAACGCCGCTGTCAGATCGAGGAGGATGAGGAGTGATGGTGATCCTGGGTCAGCGGTCATTAGAAGGTCATTCGTCACCCTGAGCAGAGCTGTTTCCGTGCTGTGGGATGAGCGAAAGCCTGACTGGAACTTCTTGAACAGGGTGTTATTTTTAAGGTGGTCCTGGAGCTGGGAGGCAACTACCTTTTCCAAAACCTTGGATAGGAAGGAAAGGTTCGAAATAGGCCTGTAGTTGGCAAGAACCTCCGGGTCCAGGGTGGGCTTCTTTAGGAGGGGGCTGATGATGGCAACTTTGAGGGCGGATGGGATATGGCCAGTTTGAAGGGAGAGGTTAACAGCCTGGGTGATGATTGGGCTGATGCTGGGGATGTTTGACTTGAGCAGGGCAGTTGGAATGGGATCCAGGGTGCAGGTGGATGGTTTCATTCCTCTGAGGGTTTTTTCAATGTGGCTCTGCTGAACCTCAGTGAAACATGGGAGAGATGGCAAGCTCTCAGGTGGCGGGTTAGAGGCAGGGGGAAACAGAGAGGAAGAGCTGTGCATCAGAGAGCGGATGTTGTTTACTTTAGATCTGAAGAAGTCCATAAAGTTATTACATCGCTCTTCTGTAGCTTCAGTGGATGAGGGTGGTTGTGGCTTCAGTAGGTGATTTATGGTGGAAAAAAGCTGCTTAGAGTTGCCAGTGTTTTTATTGATGAGGTTGGAGTAGAAGTTTGACCATGCATCTTTCAGGGACTTGCAGTACGCCTTTTGATGGTCACGGAAAAGCCAGTTTGTGGACAGTGAGTCCAGAGTGTCTGAGTCGACGTTCCAGGGCACGACCAGCTCTTTTCATTTTCCTCAGTTCCTGTGTGAACCAGGGGGCGGAGCGTTTAAAATTGACCTCACGTGTCTTGACAGGGGCATGACAGTCAAAGACACTGGTCAGGGATGAGTTGTATTGATCTACTAGTTCATCCATTGTTTGCAGAGGCTGGGCAGGTGATGCGTTGGAGGTCTGTGGTCATGGTGGCTGGGTCAATGGATTTCCAATTTCGGAAGGACATTTGACATTTTTGTCTAGTAGAGGGCAGCATCGATGACAGGTCATATACCTCTAGGCTATTTAAGGGGGCTGATGTAATGACCAGATCTAGGGCGTGGCCCCTGTTGTGTGTGGGAACCTCAACATGCTGCTGCAGGCCAAGACACTCAAGCAGACTCAGAAACTCTGTTGCAAGGTGACAGGAGGGGTTGTCAACATGGATATTTAAATCACCAATGATGACAATATTGGCTGACATAGCGGATCGTGTATTTCAGGGAGGAATGAGGGATTTGATTTTGGGGGCCGGTATATGAGAAACACTGTCATGGGGTAAGGAGGTTTGCATTTGAAGGCCAGACACTCCATGGAGGTAAAATCAGGCAGCGGTAGGGAAGAGAGCTTCAGCTCAGCCCGATGAATGATGGCTATGCCACCACCAGCACGGCCAGAGCTGTGAGCTTTCTCCATGTAATTTTAGAACGAAGTAGTCCCCTGGTTTGTGCCAAGTTTCAACTAGACACATAAAATCAAGTCCTTTGTCCAGAATATGCCGGTGAATGAGGAGGGATTTGTTTGTGAGGGATTGTGTGTTGAAGAGTTCCATAGTGGCAGGAGATAGAGCTGATGGTGGAGGTCTCAGCACACTCCGCAGTACACTGTGATCCACTCCACGTTTCCCATCTGTCCTAGTGCTGTGTTTTCTCAGGGGGGAGGGGTAACTACAAATCCCAGGTGCGCCAGTGCCCTGATGACGTCGCACAGGTGCGACATGCTCGGCTGGGGACCAGATGGAGGGGATCGTAGCAGAACCATACTGAGAGCACACATACTTGTTGCGGGTGCTTCGGTGGATATACCGGGGTCGGCGTAGAATTCCAAGCTGTCCTATGGCTGTGATGCACGCTGGAGTGGTGGAGTTGTTGAAAGCCAGCAGCTGGGAGGTGGAATATTTCATCATGCCGGTTACCCTAACCCTAACTCTGAACCTGAACCTAACCCTAACCCTAACCTGTCCAGTTCTGCGACTAGGGTGAAAGGTGTGACACTTAATAGTCACGCTTAATAGTCATTGTTTTTTTAAAAAGAAACATGGATTATTATAATGTGAGTCCAAGATGTGATACTGAGCTACTTTCCTACATAAAATATAGCCAACGCTACCCACAAACACACATGAATAAAACCCTGACCCTAACCTATTTGACCAGAACTGCGACACGAGTGACTCGCGGGTTAAGACATGAAAGAGTATTCCCCCCAACCCTGGCCTGGTCTATCACTCTATAGAGCAACAAACCCCAGGGGTGTAACGTACTTGAGTAATTGTACTTTGTTTCTCGCAGGTCCAACCATTTTTATTAGTATATTTGTTTCTCTGGCCGAACTGACATTAATGTTATTAATCCTGCAATGTCGAACCCACATATACAAATTTAAAAAAATAACTAAACCCTTAATTTTTTCCAAGGCTGTAGTTTGGCCAACTTTACAACTGGATGCTGTGATGTGAATGCCATCCGTGTTAGTTTACCTTGACATGTTTTTTAAAATTCGATGGAGAAGTGCATTAAATAATTTGAATGCAAACAAAGTGTCCTCTGTTCTCAAATTTCAGCATTGTCTATCGCAGAACACGTTCCATTGTGGGCAGAGTGTATGCTTGGTTTCATTCCAGCCTTGCCTGAACACCAGCTGATGATTTCACTAATTGGCTCACATGGTGCAATGTGTAGTTAAAATGAAAACTTAGCCCCCGATGGAATGAATTTGAGATCCCCTGGTCTATCCCTTGCAATAAAAAAAGTTAAAACTTTTACTTTTTAGTACTTATGTACATTTAAAAGTAGAAACTTTTTTACTTTTACTCAAGTTTGTTTTTAGCCAGATACTCTGACTTTTAGTAGTACGATTTTGAGACGGTACCCATACTTTCACTTAAGTATTTTCTGGGTACTTTTTACACAAATCTTTCATGTGAAAAAATGCCAACCAATGTAATAAAAAAAGTCAACCAACGAACACGATTCTTGTACCGGATCTCCTCTCTGGTAAACAAGAATACCATGAAGACTCTGGCAGGAGCACTCATTCAAGGGTACTACGACTATGATTGCACCTCATGGTACCAAAGCACCTCAAAGGCGCTAAAAACAAGATTACAAACATCACAAAACAAACTGGTCAGACTACTGCTTGACCTAACTCCTAGAACCCACCTCACCCCTGCCCATTTTGACAACCTATATGGCTTAGAGTAGACGACAGAGTTCAGCAACTTGCAATGGGCCTGGTCTACAAGATCAAGAATCAAGAGGTTTATTTGTCACATACATTACATACCAGGGCATACAGTGAAATGCGGGTGGTCATGCCCGCATTGATTGTGCAAAATACAATAATAAAATAGGCATAGAAAAAATAAAATAGGTAAGACACAAGACATGCATGGTAAAAAAGACATGCTAAGTTCCTGAGAGACTGGTTCCTATATACACTACTATACAATATACAATTTAACTCTTTAACTCCTTAAAGGGGAGATGAAGCATAGCGATATAAATATAGTCATAGCATCAAATTAGTATTTAGATAAACCACATAAAAAATCACATTATAAAAAAAAGGCGTTTCTAAGAAAAAACTATTTGTTATGTCCATTTATGTAGCATTTATGAACATGTGCACCGCCATTTTGTTGCTGACGTCACGGTGTTGGTTTGGTCTGGCTCCTGGTTTACATTGCTGGTTAGCTGCCTAGTAAACATAGAGTGTCTTGAAGGTCAGTCAGTAAATGCAACGTTGCCTACCAAAACAACGGGACCGCTGTGGTTCTTTTTGTATTGCTCCTGGCTGTTCAAACTAATTTTACTGTGTGAAAGAGAGAGGAAAGTTGGTTAATTTCCACAAACTACCAGTGAAAAAAACAGTGTTGTTGGCTGGCTGCTCTAAAGCGGCACGATCAGCCTGTTGGACAGGGAATGAAGATCTGCAGCGAACACTTCATTGCCTCGGATTATTATTTCTTGAGGATGGGAGGTTTGTCCAGAAGACCACTAAATTTCTTGAGGATGGGAGGTTTGTCCAGAAGACCACTAATCAGCTGAAGCCCGATGCGGTTCCCTCGGTCTTCGACAGACAGACCAGCCCAGGCAGTTCAACCAGCGTCGCGGAGCATTTAGCATGCTGGCTACCTAGCTACGGTTCAACCAGCGTCGCGGAGCATTTAGCATACTGGCTACCTAGCTACGGTTCAGCTAACTAGCCTAATGCAGCATTTAGCGAGCTGGCTACCTAGCTAAGGTTCAGCTAACTAGCTACATGCAGCATTTAGCGAGCTGGGTTAGCCAGTTAGTTGGCTTTGAATCCCGGCTAGGTAGCCAGTATGCTAAATGCTCCGCGACGCTGGTTGAACCGTAGCTAGGTAGCCAGTATGCTAAATGCTCAGTGACGCTGGTTGAACCGTAGCTAGGTAGCTAATGGCGCCGCCCATGGCGAAAACAGGGAAATTACATTTGAGTTTTCAGACAAATAAGCAGGATTTCACATTTGATTATAGGACCCTGTCTTACCCAAAGTACACAACAAACAAACTAGGCTCATATTGTTCAATGCTTCATCTCCCCTTTAAAGTATCTAAACTATACTATACAGTACCTCCTTCCTTTAAAGTGACTTTCTATTTTTTACTGGGACACGCAACTCTTTCTTTGTGCTTTTTCCCAGTGGAAACCTTTCCTGCTGCCTACTGCTGTGTTCACCCTGCTGTTGAACGAGTGGAGCCTCAACCAAGAGATACATTATTGCAACGCTGCACGCAGTGAGTAAAAAGAATACAAGCATATCAGAATGCGCGCCTGACAAGCCAACTGTTTCCAGAGCGGTCAGTGGAGAAACAAACTATCTGTGATTTGGAATCCTGAATGATATTAACTGTGTCGAACTGTGGATTATAAGAACGGCATTAATTCAAGTAACTAAGTAAACTGTGGAAGATTGGAACGCAGTATCCTGGACGCTTCTCCCTCTGTGAAACTGCCTCTGTCTTGTGTATCGAGAATACTATTGAAAGTGTGCATTGTGACTCTAAACCCACGCCCGTGGGACTTGGCTTTTGTCTGATTGTGCTCTCCCTTGCAGGCGGGAGGACATTACGATACGCCCTCGCTTGGAGTACGCTAAATCCCCGTTGCAGACAGACCGTTTTTTAGCCCAAAGGCGTGAGGGGCTGCGAGAGCGGGAGGGGGAGGAGACCTCCCGGTCCTCACCTTCAGGCCCCGGTCTTAACTATCTTTTTGTATGTTTGTAACCCAGCGCTGCTACTGCCCAAACGTATAGGCTAGGACGTGGAGAGGAGCATTCTGGCCTATGGCATAACCCTTAGTGTTCAACATCACCCACTACCCTACAGCCCCCTTATCTTTTATATATATATAATATTCACTGTTCATTATTTTAATATTACTATTCATCATTCTGTGCCGTGCCTCCCTGGGATAAATAGTGTGATATATACGCCCAGGCTTTTGCCGTGAAGTTGAGAAAGTGTGTTGTGATACTTTGGATGAATAGTGTGATAGTGTCCAGACCTGTGTGCAGTGCAGCACCTTCCCTCACGTGTGTAGTGTTTTAGGGGCAGGGCAAGTAGGTGGGTGGGAATAACAGCTGGGGGGGGGTGACCTATAGTGCAGGGAGCGTCTCTGTTCTTAACTACCCTAGGCCTAAGGGCATGGTATTTTAGTTAGTCTAGTAAATTGCTATTTAAATAAACTTATGAATTCATGTGCTATATATTATATTTTGTAATAAAGTGTTACCTATTGTATCTCAAACATTCTCTCCTTGTCTTGCTTTTGGTCCTGGGGAAATCTGGTATGGGATGATCAGCTGAGCTCTTTGGGAAAGTACACCCGTGCGCTTGCACCTCCTAGCTGTAGACTTTCCATTGGGGTTCTAATGTGGAGAAACTCTGTCTGTAAATAAACAGTACTGTGTATTTTTATGTCGTGTATGTCATAAATGTTATGATGAATTGAAAATGGGGGACCCTGATGTAAACAAGATGAAAGTCTTTCTCTGGTCTGCATCCCCTTAACAAATGTGTGTATTGAGCCGTACTGTATTGTACCCATTCTACAATCTGGTAATACAATTTTCAATCAATCAATCAATCAATCAACACCCCGACTGTACCCATCATCTCTACGACGCACACACACCTCCAGGAAGCTAGCTCTGTTTGAACTTCAAACCCCAGCTGGTATGTTGATCTTCTTCTGTGGTACAGTAGATGTAGGTGGCAGACAGACGGGTCCGTTGTTCCTCATTGTTGGACAACTCACCACATTGGAAAGTCTCTCTTTGGAATTATTTGGAATCTATCTATCTATCTATCTATCTATCTATCTATCTATCTATCTATCTATCTATCTATCTATCTATCTATCTATCTATCTATCTATCTATCTATCTATCTATCTATCTATCTATCTATCTATCTATCTATCTATCTATCTATCTATCTATCTATCTATCTATCTATCTATCTATCTATCTATCTATCTATCTATCTATCTATCTATCTATCTATCTATCTATCTATCTATCTATCTATCTATCTATCTATCTATCTATCTATCTATCTATCTATCTATCTATCTATCTATCTATCTATCTATCTATCTATCTATCTATCTATCTATCTATCTATCTATCTATCTATCTATCTATCTATCTATCTATCTATCTATCTATCTATCTATCTATCTATCTATCTATCTATCTATCTATCTATCTATCTATCTATCTATCTATCTATCTATCTATCTATCTATCTATCTATCTATCTATCTATCTATCTATCTATCTATCTATCTATCTATCTATCTATCTATCTATCTATCTATCTATCTATCTATCTATCTATCTATCTATCTATCTATCTATCTATCTATCTATCTATCTATCTATCTATCTATCTATCTATCTATCTATCTATCTATCTATCTATCTATCTATCTATCTATCTATCTAGAGGGGAGGGGAGGAGAGGAGAAGAGAGGAGAGGAGAGGAGAGGAGAGGAGAGGAGAGGAGAGGAGAGGAGAGGAGAGGAGAGGAGAGGAGAGGAGAGGAGAGGAGAGGAGAGGAGAGGAGAGGAGAGGAGAAGTAGAGTGATTGGAGAAGTAGAGTGATTGGAGATGGACGTGAGAAAAAAAGAAAGAACGAACGAAAGAACGAACGAAAGAAAGAAAGAAAGAAAGAAAGAAAGAAAGAAAGAAAGAAAGAAAGAAAGAAAGAAAGAAAGAAAGAAAGAAAGAAAGAAAGAAAGAAAGAAAGAAAGAAAGAAAGAAAGAAAGAAAGAAAGACAAAGGACAAAAGGATCACAAGGGAAATGGAGAAAAGGAGGGATAGAGGGATGAGTAAACGAATGAGTCATGACCAGAGGAGGAGTGGAAAAGAGAGGATGGAGGGAGGAAGAGAAGCTGGGGTGTGAATGGATGAGTGGTGGTGAGAGGAGTGCTGATACCCAGAGGGCTGGTCTCTCTCTACTGCTGCTTATCTCATAATGCATCGCTCTATACTGGCCTAGCTCGCTTCCTCTCTCTCTCTCTCTGCTCTTGTTCTTTCTTCACCCCTCTCACTTTCTTTTATTCTCTCTCCCACTCTCCCTCTCTCTTTTCTTACACTATTTATCTCTCCTCCCTCCCTCCCTCCCTCCCTCCCTCCCTCCCTCCCTCCCTCCCTCCCTCCCTCCCTCCCTCCCTCCCTCCCTCTCGTCAGCAAAGGGCCAAACAAAATGTTCAACCCGTTGCTTTTGATTAAGTGACTCAACCAGAGGTCCCTGGGAATATAACTAATGGTCCAGAGAGAAAGAGAGAGAGAGAGAGAGAGAGAGAGAGAGAGAGAGAGAGAGAGAGAGAGAGAGAGAGAGAGAGAGAGAGAGAGAGAGGGAGAGAGAGAGAGAGAGAGAGAGAGACATTCCTTCTGTACTGTACTGATTTCCTCCGATTTCTCTGTTTGACTGTTTTGCTTTGTTTTGTTTGTTTTAACACTGGCTTTGGCAATGTAAACGTATGTTTCCCATGTCAATAAATAAATTATAAATAATAAATAAAATAAATTGAATTGAATTGAGTTTGAATTTCATGAGTATTCATCTATATTTAGTCAAAGACTATTAGATATGAACCTATGTACCAGTAAAAAGTGTGAATCTCTAGAATGTGTTTTGGGCGACGGTGTTTACGGAAGTGCGGGTAGCCTCTCAAGTTGACATTATACAAATCTGGTATGTCATAAATGTATAGATGTAGCAGTACTGTCTATCTGTATGTCATGTATGTTACGATGAATTAAAAATGGGGGACCCTGATGTAAACAAGACAAACGTCTTTCTCTGGTCTGCATCCCCTTAACAATTGTATGTATTGAGCTGTACTGTACTGTACCCATTCTGCAATCTGTTAATAAAGTTTTCAATCAATCAATCAATACTATAACTTACACAACACTTTCTGTTGTCAGTAGATGGCAGCATTGGTTTAAAATTAAAAGGTGAAAATGTTATGACTACAACATGAATACAATTCCCAAGACCTTTAGCACAGGTCACAGGTCACTGGTCAGCACCGGATCAGGAAAATGCGATCTGAACAGCGTTAAACTATTAATGGGACCTGAGTACAGTGATCGAGAATGGTCACCCAATTATCTTAACAAAAGTGCATCATTAGCATTATGTTTGTTGTCTAAACTGGAACATAATGGTACAATTTAAGATTTGAATGTTATCCGCATATAAAGGACAAATAAAACATTGTTAATTAGTAAAAAACCTCAATGAAAACGGTGCAAGGTAAGTTATATTCGCTATTGTTATGAAAATGTGATAGAATCCTATAAAAATGTGGACGCATTTGGTCACTGTGACGTTAGATTCAAAGTGTGTATTCCTTTTCATTAACCATCATCATCCAACTGTGATTTCTAATGAAAAGGGGGAGGGCCTATATCAAGTGACGCCCCTTTTGTTTATCCTCCAACGGCAACTTTTGCTTCCCTCTGCCAAGTTTGTCAGAGGGAAGCAACAGTTCTGATTGGAGGATAAATATAAGAAGGCAGGGTTTGAGACGGGTCAAATGCCTGACGAATGGATTTGAATCCTTAAATAAATTAAAAAAAAAGAGAAATTCAGGGCTGGCATTCTGACTTTCATTTTGTTTGTCAATTTATTTAATTTGTCAGGTAGTACCCCCCCCCCCCCCCCCCCCGCATACATATTTTATTCCATCAATTAATAACCATATATTAAAGTTAATTTAATTTCAACCAATATTTTAAATCATAGGTTTCTGAGGTTTCCCTCATTTACAGAAACAACAACCATTCAAATACAAAACAGAGACAATAAGCAGTAATATCCACACAAAAGATTTGATTTGATTTGATTTGAAGTCTTTATTTCGAACATGCAATGAATACAACAAACAATAACAAAAAAGAAAAACAACTCAATCTGCATGTTCGAAAAGGAGTAGGAAGAAGTATACACTTATTTAATCCTACCCCTTTTCCACTACTCAAATGAGTGTACTATTTTAAACATAAAAAAGAAAAGAAAAGAAAAGAAAAAAAAAAAAATATATATATATATATGCAAAACAAAAAACAAAAACTATATATGTATAAAATAAAATAAAATAGAAACAAAATAAAAATGTAAACACCTGTGAATATCAAGTCCCTTCTTCATCCCTGTACCTTGTGAACATAATTTCCTTATACATCAGTTTGAATTGTCTCATGTTTGGACATTGCTTTAACACCACATTAAGACTGTTCCACAGTTTCACTCCACATATTGAGATGCAGTGTTTTCTCATGTTAGTGCGTACGTTTAGCACCTTTAAATTGTGTTCTCCCCTCAGATTATAACCCCCCTCCCTATCAAAGAACAATTCTTGAATGTTTCTTGGAAGTGCATGACTTTTTGCTTTATACATTAATTGAGCCGTTTTAAATTCCACAAGATCATTTAACTTCAATGTCTTTGACTCCAGAAACAATATGTTAGTGTGATCACGATAACCTGCAATGTGAACTATCCTTATGGCCCTTTTTTGGAGTATAAAAAGTGGTTGTAGTGTAGACTTATAATTGTTTCCCCAGACTTCAGCACAGTAATTTAAATATGGTAGATTAATAAGACATATTTTTTTTTAAACGAATCTTGTAAGAACTGTATCATAATCTGAACTATCTGGACCCAGACAATCCTCTGCCTCTCTCTGGCGCTCTGTTTGCGGTACTGCAGGAGTGCCTATGTAGTATAATCCTATAGAATCCTACAATAATCTAAGGTTATTGTACAGTACAATGAGATTGCTATCTGGAAGGAGGAGAAAGGATCATAAGTGATAGAATTGTTGGTCTCCTCATCTGACTTAAGCAGATGAGAAATAAACGTGTAAGCCAGACAACCAGAACTCTATTTCAACTCAACTGATTTATTTGTCCCAGGAGTGAATAAAAGGTTGCCTTTCACATACAAGGATTATCAAAAAACATTAATATGTCTGTTGTGTACAGGAATCAACAAGGTTTGCATCTCAAACCCCAACAAATAGGTACATACAACAGTCATTTGTTAACATAATTTGAACATAGAGAAAATATTGTAAGCCCTTTTTGCATAAGTAAGCCTGGTTTCTAAGCTAAGTTACATTCTATTCTAACCAAACATAATGGTTCCATCCAGCTTACTTACATCAAAAGCAGCACAGTCTCTCTGGTGGGGAGGGGTGGAGCCGCAGACCTGGGGTTGGGGTGGTCTGGGCTCCTGAATAACACTATGTTTGGCCTTAAATACTATATTTCCCACCAATAATAGCCCATTTTACTAATACGTTTGGTCCAATCCGGTTGTCTTCTGTGGGCGGTCTTCCCCAATCGATCTCCTGGGTGTCGCTGTGGGGGCCGGCTGCCCCCACCTCCTCGATCTTCTGGGTGGGTCTTGACTCAATAACCCGAGGGGGCCGCTAGTGACCCCCGTCATTGTCTTCCTGTTGGGGACTGGCCCCAACAGGTTCTTGTCCTCGGGTGTGGGTTGGTGTCAATGGCCCCCGTCGGTGTGATCTTTTGCTGAGTACAGCAGGGTTCTGCTAGTGGCCCCCGTCGGTGTGGTTGTAATCTGGTCACAGTAGGTGTGACCTTTGTCTGTTTATCTGCTGCAACTGTCTCTAGTATCGGTCCTCATTTAGCCCTGCAGCCCACTCTGCTGCTAACCAGTATACAAGGCATAATGTTATGGTTTCCTAATTATTCACACATTTTAGTTATGGAATTCAAAGGCAATATTACCACATTCCCCACTTTGACAATTCACATTGTCATATACTGTATATTGACTTGATTTTCTATACATACTAACCATACAATATAATAATAAAAATATTTTTTTCAAATTTTTCTCAATTTTTTCTTTTTTCTCTCATTTTTCTTTCATTATTCTTTGGTACATATTATCAATGAGTTTCTTCTCCTCAAGGCTCATTAGCCAGAGACCCACCTTTTAAACAACAACTTTTGGGTTTGTTGAAAACAATAAAACAATTCAATCTAAACATTACACCTTAAAGTATAATAAAACACAATTTTTTTAAAAACCCAATTTTCTTAAGTTACAGAAAGTTTGTTCTCACATTCTTTTATATGATCTGGGAGAGAAAACATAATTAGTATCACAATATTTTCATTTTACATTCATTCTCTGAAATAATATCTTCCTTCTGCTAATTCTTTCTTAAGATAGTACAATCACATTTGCATAATCAATCAATTGCTTCCCACCTATCCTCCCCCCTTTATGACACATATAATGGTCATAATCTTACCACCTTGGTTTCCACAGCCCAGTCTGGTAGAGGAAAGCAGATTTTCAACGAAAAATTTCTTTCACTTACTCTGGCCATAACCTCACTATGTGAATGCGTCTTTACCTGTCCCTGCGTTGTGTAATCTATCCGCCCTTTGTTTGCGCGTCTTACCAAATCAATGTGCACAAAACAAAGCCCATCAGTAGCTATTCAGTCATGTCCCTGTCCCCTACAGTCCAATCACAACTTCATAACTCCACAGAGAACCTTGTCCACACATTTTCAGCTCAGCCCTCAGACCGGCTCCGACCCCAGGCCAGGTCACATGCCCCAGGTCTAGTCATCTATTATCTCATGACAACCCGTCGTCAGACGACTCTTTTAGCGTGGAAATCTCTCCACCACATTTGTTCAGTTATTACAACCCGGCCCCCCCTGTATGGGGTCTGTATAGACGGGGTCTCCGTGTACAAGAATTCTCTCACCACAATTTGTCAACTGATCACAGCTGGACTGCAGAATAACAGGGAAGATGAAACCCTACGTTACCACGTTAATGTAATGTATTCATGTGTCCTCCCGCTGCTGATCTGCAATCCCCCTCGACTGAGCTGTTGAAGAAACAAAAGCACAAAGCAAATCCTTACACAATATGTCAACATACTTTATAAGGGAAGCCATCAAAATCCATATGCAAACGCGGTGGCACTACTTATCTGTCTTCGACCTGTTCCAATGCATCTCAGCCTTCACCAGTCCTCTCCTCTCACCCCCAGACCATAAAAAGCAGATTAGAAAAAACAAAAGACAAACAATTAACAAAATATCTAAATATATCACATCCTTCTACCACATGTTTTGCAACTCCTACATGTGAAATTCCCATTCATACCTAAAACAGTAAATCAATAAAAACAACAAGCTCCAAACTTCACATCAAAGGTTATTAGAAAGGAAAGAAAAACCAAAAATAAACCAAACACATTCTCCTATCACCCATATGGCAGACCACTTGTGAACGTTCCATGCATACCACGAAAACATTACTCAAACGTTCATCCACACACAAACGACACTCAGACATGCAGTCACACGCCACTCAATTCCTCCTCACACAACTGTTCCATTCAAACATGTCTTTGTGACTTGACACGTCCAAGTTAGCACAGTCTCCCCTACAGGCTCCATTCAAACACATTCAGTCCACACAATCAAAAATTAAAATAGACATATGTACTGACAAACCATTCTAAAAGAAACAATAACAAATGAAAGTAATAAAATAAAACTCCTTCAAAGTAATACAATAAAACTCCTTCACACAACTGACATGAAACCAAACAAACACCTTTCATTCCATATCTCACAGCTCACACTTCAATATCATTCATACGTATATTGAGTTCCCAGGCAGTGATTCAAAAGAAACAAAAATCAGGTAAAAACACTTATTATCGTACCACACCCAATCATCCACAGTCACTCTGATCATTTGAACCCGCTTTGACCCTTTTAACCTCCTTCCAGTTAAGAGTACCCTCCTCCCGTTCGGATGCACTCCTTGCCCTACTTAGATGCACCTTTCCCCAAACAAGTTTAGGAGGTGCAAAGTGTGGGGAAACCGGCTTTTCAGGGCCGCATTGCCTCCTACACCGGACCCCCTCTCACCCAATCAGGGATACAGGCCTCCACTTCCAGGCTAAGGTCTCCTCTCATGAACAGAAGAAGTCCCCTTATTTTACCTTCAGGTGCAGTTTAAGGCTGGATCCCTTTCCAGTCTTAGGAGTGACAGTCCAGATTCCTCTGAATTGACACCCCTTACCCCTCTGCATTTTCTTTTCAAAAACACTGATCACAGAAGCACAACTCGCCTACTAACCCTGTATCGGCTAGTAAGGTTACTGTGGCCTGACTGTACATTGAGCCAAGTGCATTTATGCCCATACTGTCAAGTCACCTCACAGTCCCACTTCCTGCGTTTCTGTGATTTTAAGCAGGGCTCATAACGCTCTCCTGACCGGTTGGCGACCCAGTCGATAGCGACCTCATAGTCCATCATCAAGTCAGGACCCCAAGCGGCTGACTGTCCGTAGTACCTATCAGCCACTCAGTTTAGAAACCGACGGTCTTGTCCCCACCCCGCTTGCTCTGGGCATGGAAATATTGACCGTTTTCGCCAGCCTAGCCTGTTCACGGCAGGAGCCGTGCCCCCTCCGGTGCACCGCCCTGCTCCTAGGTGTGGACTGTCGTACACGTACCACCCAGTGCCCACACCAACTTACGTGCGACGTTTCCTGGGCCGACTAGACGGTACCACAGTGGTATGTTAATTCATACCTCGTTACGCACGGAGGCCTTCAGTAACTCCTCAGCACTATAGTATGTGTTTAACGTGCGCCCAGACTCTTGCGAGTCCACTGCCGCCTGTTAATGGCTAGAGGTTCGGGGTGCCCACCCCCTCCCTAACCATCTTTTCCCAACATACATCACTCATATCATAAACAAATACTTTCAAACTCTCTCCCTCACTTGTTAATCAACCAACATACAGACACACAATGGTTAGTTTCCCTGCCTGCTCTCAGCTTCCCTGCTAATTCAGTGCACACTTTCCTACCATACAGTTCTCACTGTATTTTCTACACCTAACATCCAGAGGAAGTCTGGGAACCCCCTCAGCGATAGAACCTCAAAACATACCCAGTGTCCTGAGAGCCTAACGCTAATCTTTCTAATCAAATAGTCAGCCCTTCAATGTAATTAACCTCATCTGAACTGGCTATCCTAATTCAATTACTGTGCTCACTCCTCCCTCAGCTGTGTTCTGTATTAGCGCTCCTGTCACACCTCTCTGTTACTTCCTCACGCAGCCTTTGATCAACTCTATCTGTTATCTCACTTTGACTGTTCTCTCCTATCTCCACCAGCTGTGACCTCTCTCCTGTTGCATCTAATCTTACCAGGCCTGCTTCGTCATCCTGTCATAAAAAACAGCCATTGTAAGCAACAGCTGTCCCGCTTTCCCTCGCCTGGGCATACAACATTATCAACTTCCTGCTGTGAAGATATTCTAGGTCTCTCTCGTGAGTGTAACAGTGATAATCATTTCATACATCTCACCCTGGGGGCAAGCCGCCCCCCAGGTTTGAATAAAACACACATTCCTACTGCCTCCAGGGGAGGCTAAATCCCCTCCCCCCAGAGGTTAAGTAGCACATATTTGCAATTTCACCTAGTATCATCTCAACTACTGTAAACACAATCATATCATTAAATCGTCATTGCATTAATAAAATTGTTTTCTAACACAGACAGCAAACCTCCATCAATAAATTATAATTTCCTACAAGTCTGAGGCTTGTGTCAAGCATTAAATATCCAGTAATAACAGTGTATTAAAGATTTACCTCATACAAGCATAAACAATCTCAAAATAATTTCCATTCTATACAGATTTTAAAATCACATATTTGCACAACACTAATCATGCATAACACAAATATAAGCATCTCTATCAAACGCCACTCATTAGAAATTAAACATTATTATTAGTTAAGTTCCAATCATGCTAAGACTCAAAAACTTTAAACAGAATATTCTGGGAACGTTAGCTCTGTATATAGGTGACATGTGATTCTAATGTAGATGTATTTAATCAAATATAACGCAAGCAATATGTCTTTTTCAGTGTAGAGTGCTTTCCCAACTCAGCTCTCAAACCCCACTCGGTCAAGACTATACTCTTGTGTAACATATTCTTGCCCAGTGTTACAGGTTCAATGTGTAGCTGGTTTGTGAATCCCAGTTTAGTATGGGCATGTATATTAAATCATCTCCTCTTTGTTTGATAGTATTACGTAACCATTGACTACAGGAAGGCTCGTTAACTTGTCAATGTTACACAATAAGGAGACGGCAGCCAAAGTATCTAAATAAAGAATATTTTAATTAATAGTTACCATGGTTTTTCGTAACTGAAATGAACATCAAATAATAAACAGACAAACACAGGACTATACAGACAGGATCAGCACCAGACGGAAGGGATGACAGACTACTTATACACAAGGGGATGACGAGACGACACACACCTGGGTTAATGGTAATTGGATACACCTGGGGAAAAACAATGGGGACTACACACTAGGACAGAGGACTACATCTAGACATGACACATCACACTAGGAACGCCTGATCAGGGCACATGACACACATAACACCCCCCCCCCCTTAAATTTATGGCCATAACCCCAGAATAAAAATGGGGAAATGGACATAAACAACAAAAGAGAAAAAATACCACACAAAATAAATAAAGGGAAAAATAATGGCCACTTCTAAACACGTCTCAGACAAACTTCATAGACTACGAAATCATGGTTGAGAGATGGTCAAGTGTGCGACCATTTTAACTGAGGGGTTGTATTTTAATGTATGTATTTTAGTGTATTGTAACCTATACTGATTCCTACTGTGTTTTAATTATTGTACTATGTTTTTTAACTGAGGGGTTGTATTTTAATGTATTTATTTGTATGTATTTTAGTGTATTGTAACCTATATTGATTCCTACTGTGTTTTAATTATTGTACTATGTTTTAATTATTGTTGTGCTCATGTCACCTGCCCCAGAGACTACAGTTGAAAATTAGCCAACTTGGCTAAACTGGCATATTTACAGTCAAATGTTCCTTAATATGCACTGTCTCTGTATTTTAAACCAATAAATACAAAATACAAAATACGATATTGCCGCTGCACTAGAAAAATGTGACATCGATCGGCGCTGCACTCTGAAATCTGTCAATAACGTCCTCAATCGATCAGGCAATCAGGCAGGACGAATGGGCAGCCCCAGCCCCACTCCTCACCAGCCCGACCCGCCCCTGGAAAACAGAACAAAATTAACAAAGAGAAACACAATAGGCCACAAGACAGCTCCAACACAGAGCCACCTCCCATGCGGAGGAACGTCCAGCCTCGCTCCCACCACTGCTTCAGACGGAACAATGACGGCCTCCTCCATTTCCCTCGCTCCCACTGGAAAGAGAAGACTCACAGTGTAACTGAGGGGTACAATTCCCTGACTGTATTAATCAAGTATGGTATCATTAAACCACTACCGTCTTATGTACATTACTGGCCATACCGTACACAAGTATATCAGATGAGAACACCTCCACAATGAAACGGTTTCCACACAAATACTCGTTTAGAATATTTATTACATCAAGAATATTATATTACATTACTTGGGTCACTTTGGATGCGCTTATAAGGCAAAGGAATTATGCATAGGCAAATCAATAATGAATGTTAGGAATTATCTATGGTACTCAGGGAAGGGGGTTTACTACCGGTTGTAAGCCAGCAGGGGGAGGCAATGCTCTATGCAAAGTCAATGGTTCCACAGGGAGCTTCAATAGGCACCTGGAGACGGTATATTGCTCCCTGGCTCAGCGGGGAAGGGCAGCTGTACTCCCAGTGTGCGCGCCGCACAGGTGAAGCCGTGGAGTCTCTCCTTGAGACGGGCTCGAATGATGTCCTCACGGTAGATCCCACACCGCAGCGGGGTAGACGGTTCTCTGCTCCAGCAGCCACAGTCAAAGCAATGAAGAATAATAATAATAATCCTGCCGGAAAGTGGCTCTGCTGGCGCCGGGGAGGTCCTCCGGTGCGCGGTGGTCCACGGTTGAACTTGACGTTACTATCCTATTAGCACGCGGCAATAAGTGCTCTATGTAGACACACAATTACGCACTTCACGTGGTCTTTGACTCGTAATGAAGGCTTACTAGTAAATAGCGAACGATACGTTGAACAAACGTAGTAGGATAACACGACTCTATTTGAGGCAATACGAGCCCTACTCTACCGCACGTTGCATAGTGGGTGAGACGTCACTTGGGTAACTGAACAAGACTGAACTTCAACTCGAACTGAAAAGGGGCGAACTAACTCAGTATTCACCTACGCCATATTTATATGTACGGGGAATAATCAAGTGCCAGCCTGCTCACTGTCTCGTAGCCCTGGGCAGAAGCGGGCATGTTGAGACAAGTCATGTCGGTAGCTTTCAAGTCGGCTCTAGGGGCTCGGCACTGGCGCTGGTAGCACGCCATCCAATAGGAGAATGAAATATTATGGGCTATAGTAGGCTAAAGGGATATTCCGTGTATATGTACAAAGAATATACAAGGGATATCAAACGACATACAAATACTATTCAATATATATCCATAAATAAAAAATATATATTCGGTTTAATCTGATCCTTCGTAACAGCCGCCCCCTAATTAGTCCCACCTAATTAGCTAAGCAGAGACAGATTAACCGCACTGTCCACTACTCAATGTCCGTTGTGAGGGTAGGCAGGTCACAAAGTCAGGGGTCATGGTCGTCATTAAGCGAGTCGGGGAGCCTTGGCGACTCTATCAGCCTCGCCACGGGTCGGTTGTAGGTCCGCCCTTGGCCGAGCACTTCTGCCACTCTGACCTTTCCGTCGGCACCAGTGGTCACTTTGCTTACGCGGCCGGCCGGCCACGCAGCTCGGGGTAGTGACTGGTCTATGGTCATGACGACTAGACGGGATGAAGGGGGGCTTAGGAGGGAGCGGGCCTGAGACTGCTTTGATCTGTGCTTGGCTGTGCTTTCTCCTCCTCCGTCTGTTTCTCTTGTTTGCTCTGTACCCCGTCTGAGGAGGGGCCGGTCCCGGCCGCCCCGTCAAGGAGTCGCTTGGGGTGCTGGGTCCGAGGTCAGCTACGTCTGAAGCGCAGCTGAGGGGGGTGGAGTTCCGAACTCCCTCTGGTGCCCACGGTTCTCTCACGGGCCTCTCGCTTAATGTCAATAGCCTCTGCTGTACGGGGGAGAGGCCGCTGTCGCTCGCCTCTGTGTGTAGGCAGCGTGTAGACGTGGGTTGACTGTCAAGTCCGTAGAGGGGGCCCTGGAGCGTCCATCCCAGTCGGGTCTGAACCGCGACTGGGCATCCTTTGGGTCCGACGTGGGCCGCCTCAATTGGGAGAATGAGGTCCGCATGGTCGGAGCCGATGAGCAGGGTCGGTGTGGCGCCGTCGATAAGCGGTATAGGTAGTTGACGTAGGTGCACATACTTCTCCATCAGCTGTGGGATGGGGTAGGTGTACTGAGACAGGCCTATGTCGTGGCTAGTGAAGACGTTAGTTATACTATACTGCTTCTCGGGCTGGTCCACCGCTGCTATCTTGAAGGAGACCCTTTCACCCTTTATGGTCTTCTGGTCCCTTCTGATGGTGCGTATGGTCATTGTATCTTTGACACCTCGCAGGCCCAACTGGGCTGCTGCGGAAGCGAGGAGGAGAGTCTTTTCAGACCCATCGTCCAGGACGGCGTAAGTGTCCAGGACCTTGTCCTCGTAGCTCAGGAGCACTCTGACCACTTTGAGGAGCACACGGGGGGTCCCGCTATGCTGGTCAATGTGGAGCACTCCTGTGGGTGGTGACGTAGAATCTATATGGTGCGAGTCGCACCGTGGCTCCCAGTGTCTGCCGTAGCAGTCGGGACACCAGGGAGCGGTCTGGTGGAACTTTGGTGCTGGTGCCACCGCCTCGGCATGGTACATTACCGCGACGGGCCCACTCTGTTGTCCTGGCTGACGCCTGTTGATGTCATGCAGGACCTCCAGGTGGGTGCCACCGCACCTGCTGCACTTCTTCTTCAAGCGGCACTCAGCTGCCAGGTGGCTGCGCGCGCAGCGGAAGCAGCGGCGGTGGTCCTTGGTCCACTGACTCACCTCGTCCGTGGTCAGCTTCCCGAAGGTGTCGCATTGGTACAGCCGATGTTCTCCCTCACAGTACTGGCACTCAATCTTCCACTGGTCCTCTTTCGTCGAGGGGGAGTTGTGGTTCTTGTGTGGTACTGATTCGGCTTGGTGCATAACGGTCACCAACCGGCGGTTATCCGTTTGTCCCCGAGGTCCGAGTCTTGGGCTTGGTCCACTCCATACGAACGTGTCGAGTCGTAGGCTACTGACCTCCCTGGCGAGGAACTCAGATAGGTCTAGGAGGGATGCCTCTGGGCCGTTGGGGTCGCGGTAGTCTCTCTGCCGCCTGAAGCGCTCTTGTCGGGCGGGAGGGAGCTTCTCTAATATCCTCTCTACGTTGGAGTTAGCGTACAGTTCGTAGATACCCTTTTCCTTTTGGGACCCCAGCATCCCTACCAGGGACTGTACCTTGATAGACAGGTCATCTAGCGCTCTGTTGTCTCTGGCTGGGGGGAGACGGTCAATGTCTCTTATCTCCTGTATCACATAGTCCCATACGCGTCCATAACGTTGGTCGAGTGCTGCTAGAGCCGCTGTGTATGGGGTAGTAGAGTTGGCATAGGCCAGCGCTATATTGTGCGCTCGGGGCACCTTGAGGTGCTTCAATAGGGTAGCATACTTGTGGCGTTCATCAGCTACATCAACCATCATTGTCTCTAAGCACATCCGTAGCTCCGTGTACTGTGCTCGGTTCTCATGGGTGAAGTCTGGAAACGTCGGTGTGCCAAGGTACGATGCCATGGATGACTGGCACATCGGTGAGCGTTGGGGAAGAGGCCTCCTAGGCGAGTCTCCTCTTGCGTGTCGTCTTGGGCTGGTACTTGGTGGGTACCGAAGGTCGGGTACCCAGGTGCTGTTCCTCGGGGCTGGCGATGCGTCAAACTCACCCGTGAGTTGAGTCGGTGGTTTGTAGCGCAGGGCCTCGGGGCTAACTTCTGGGCTGTACTGGACCTCCTGGTCCAGAGTACGTTGCTGCTGGTCGGGGCTGTACTGGGCCTCCTGGGCCAGAGTACGTTGCTGCTGGTCGGCTTGACATTCCTCCTCTTCCTCCTCCTCTCCCTCTGCTAGGACCTGGAGTCTTCTGTTCAGTCTCTCGGCGTGGTCCGGTTCTTCCCGGTTGCTGGGTCTCGTATGGACCGGCCGGGGAGTGGGTTCGGAGACGTGGACAGGATCCTCCTGTTGGCGGGGTCCCGGGTCGCTTCGTCGGGTAGGGGAATGTGTCCTAGACCCATGTCTTGACGATCTCTGAGAGCTCCGTGCGGAGTGAGGGGGTGTCGCCATGGCAACCAGTTTGCCCATCAGCTCCGCCTGCAGCCGGTCGCGCTCTGCCTCGCGCTGGGCATGGGCTGCGTCGCGCGCTGCTTCGCGCTGGGCATTGGCGGCGTCGCGCTGCGCATTGGCGCTGGCCTGGGCGGCGTCGCGCTGGGCATTTGCGACGTTGCGCTGTGCATTGGCGGCGGCGTGCTGTGCATTGGCGGCGGCGTGCTGTGCATCGGCGCGGCTTCTCTCAATGTTCTCTTCTGTCTGGAGGCGTCTGGTCTCCAGTCTTATGCGGTCGTCTTCACTCCTTTGTTGCGCCTGGAAGCGCTCTCGCTCGCCTGCAAAATGTTCGCACTCGCGCGTCTGTTGCGCTTGAAGTCGATCGCGTTCGGTGGAGGCTGCCAGGGTGGCAATGAGTGCTTGCGCCAGCATCTTGTCCGCCGCGCTGGGGGAAGACGCCGTTCGGGGCGATCGGCTCCCGGCAGTACTTGTTGGAGACCCGTTCTCCTGTTGCGTACCGAGGAGATCCATCTCCTGGGTGCGCGTCTCTTCTTGTGGTGGGTCGGGTTCCATCCCGGGAGGGCTTTCTTTATCCTGGAGCGCTCCGGGGACTACCTCGTCGGCGTTGTCTGGGGATAAAGTCGTGTCAGTTCCCTCCTGGTCCCCACCGTGAGTTTGGTCAGTTACATTAGAACCCACTAGGGCCTCTGTTGGCGGGGTAGCCTGGTTGATAGGGTTGGACATAATTTTACTATCCGCTTTAGTTATTTTATCCGTATTTAAGTTCCCTTTAAAGCTAGGTATTGGACAGACAGCGTATGCCTCTAGATAGGGAGGTGGCTGCCGTCTGCGCTGCGGGCGATCTAGCTTAGGAGAACCGTTTGTGGAGTGTGCGTCATCGGCCATGTCAATATTAATATTATATTAATATTACGCTAATTATTCTCCGGCTCGAAGGACCAATTGTAACTGAGGGGTACAATTCCCTGACTGTATTAATCAAGTATGGTATCATTAAACCACTACCGTCTTATGTACATTACTGGCCATACCGTACACAAGTATATCAGATGAGAACACCTCCACAATGAAACGGTTTCCACACAAATACTCGTTTAGAATATTTATTACATCAAGAATATTATATTACATTACTTGGGTCACTTTGGATGCGCTTATAAGGCAAAGGAATTATGCATAGGCAAATCAATAATGAATGTTAGGAATTATCTATGGTACTCAGGGAAGGGGGTTTACTACCGGTTGTAAGCCAGCAGGGGGAGGCAATGCTCTATGCAAAGTCAATGGTTCCACAGGGAGCTTCAATAGGCACCTGGAGACGGTATATTGCTCCCTGGCTCAGCGGGGAAGGGCAGCTGTACTCCCAGTGTGCGCGCCGCACAGGTGAAGCCGTGGAGTCTCTCCTTGAGATGGGCTCGAATGATGTCCTCACGGTAGATCCCACACAGCAGCGGGGTAGACGGTTCTCTGCTCCAGCAGCCACAGTCAAAGCAATGAAGAATAATAATAATAATCCTGCCGGAAAGTGGCTCTGCTGGCGCCGGGGAGGTCCTCCGGTGCGCGGTGGTCCACGGTTGAACTTGACGTTACTATCCTATTAGCACGCGGCAATAAGTGCTCTATGTAGACACACAATTACCCACTTCACGTGGTCTTTGACTCGTAATGAAGGCTTACTAGTAAATAGCGAACGATACGTTGAACAAACGTAGTAGGATAACACGACTCTATTTGAGGCAATACGAGCCCTACTCTACCGCACGTTGCATAGTGGGTGAGACGTCACTTGGGTAACTGAACAAGACTGAACTTCAACTCGAACTGAAAAGGGGCGAACTAACTCAGTATTCACCTACGCCATATTTATATGTACGGGGAATAATCAAGTGCCAGCCTGCTCACTGTCTCGTAGCCCTGGGCAGAAGCGGGCATGTTGAGACAAGTCATGTCGGTAGCTTTCAAGTCGGCTCTAGGGGCTCGGCACTGGCGCTGGTGGCACGCCATCCAATAGGAGAATGAAATATTATGGGCTATAGTAGGCTAAAGGGATATTCCGTGTATATGTACAAAGAATATACAAGGGATATCAAACGACATACAAATACTATTCAATATATATCCATAAATAAATATATATATTCGGTTTAATCTGATCCTTCGTAACACACAGCATTGGCATCACTCACATTGTCATCACTCACATCAACACTAGATGGGGCCAACACACAAGCCGACGCTGACGTAGAGGGCACAATAACAGGTGCAGCCACTACTGAGGCTGGCACCGGCGTTCTAGGCGTGGGAAAAAGGATAGGGATGGAATTGGCAGTACCGTCAGGCACCGCGTCACTGCACGACAACCCCATGTCAAATAAATCAGCACCACCCGTCATGGCCGTCGTACGTGCATCTGATGGACCAACTCCCGTATGCACACACGCCAGAACGTCCGCACCAACAGGCCCTGCTGAAACGCAAATGACATCTGATGTTATTAACATCTTACCCCCTGCCAGGTCATTACCGAGGATCAATGACACCCCCTCGATCGGGAAACGGCTATCGACCCCGATAACGACCGGTCCCGACACCAGGCCCGACTCCAAATGAATCTTGTGTAGCGGCATTCTCATAACATGTCCAGCATGTGCTTTTGATCTGTTATCAAAGGGTAACACATTCCTACGGATAACCGATTGAGACGCAGCAGTGTCCCGTAAGATAGTCACAGGGACCTTCCTACCACCTTTGTAAAATTATACCAACCCTCTACTAATAAAAGGTAAATAGGCTGCCGCCATGCCTTCACCCACAGCAGTGGGCGTCGCAACCAACAATATTTGTGTCATCTGTGTGGTAGGACTGTTAACCCCGTGAAGGAGAGCATAGCAATTATCTTTGATATGCCCTTTTTTCCCGCAATGAAAACAGACACGAGTGTCCCCCCCCAGACCTCGCTCACCAACTCCACCTGCGTCCGCATGTGTTAACTGCTCGCTATTGCCAGAGGCCCCCAGTTTACCACCGGAGCTCCACCCCGGTCTGTCCTCCCCACCAGGACAGCCAGGCTTGACAAACAGCACCCTGTGTGTTAAAACAAACTCATCCGCCAGACCGGCAGCCACCGAGCATTTAGCCACCTTCCGTTCGTTGATATACATCGCCACATTATCGGGCAAACAATACGACTTGAATTCCTCCAAGAGGATGAGCTCCCGCATTTTAGCCAGGGTGTCCACTATCTCCGACGCGCACCACCGGTCAAACAACAGCTCTTTCTCGTACGCAAACTCCACATAAGTATGCGAGCTGCCCTTTCTCAGAGCCCTGAACCGCTGCCTGTACGCCTCAAGCACCAGCTCATACGCCCTGAGAATCGCAGCTTTGACCGCCCCGTAGCCTTGGGTATTCGGGCACAGGGACGCATACACATGCTGGGCTTTTCCCGTAAGCGTCACCCTAGCGTCTGTATAGTCCTGGTCCCTACCTACTTCGGCCACCGCTCCACTACCAACCCTGGTACTGCATGTACGATATATAAACAAGCGCTGGCACGACCGCCTAACGCCTCCACACCTAGAGGTATTCGCAAATCAACCACTGTCATGTGTCAAAAAAAAAAACCAAACCCATCCCCAAACGCTCTCAACCCTCACTATAGTACCCCTATATAAGTAACCACTATACACACGCCGGCCTAGGAGGAGCCTGACAGGGTCCTTCTAATACCCCGACCGCATGTGGTGTGTCCCCAGGCGATGGAAGGTACCATATATAAAATGATCCAACTGCCCTAGCTGGTTGAGAACGGTCCCTATTGGAGAAGTATTTGCCAAGGGGGTCTAAAACATGGGTCACACACACGACAATGCCAACCATACCTCACAGTGTGGATCAAGCCCAGCGGCCATCACCAAATGCTTGCTCCGAGTCGTTTGGCCGAGCCCCCATATTACGTAACCATTGACTACAGGAAGGATCGTTAACTTGTCAATGTTACACAATAAGGAGACGGCAGCCAAAGTATCTAAATAAAGAATATTTTAATTAATAGTTACCATGGTTTTTCGTAACTGAAATGAACATCAAATAATAAACAGACAAACACAGGACTATACAGACAGGATCAGCACCAGATGGAAGGGATGACAGACTACTTATACACAAGGGGGTGACGAGACGACACACACCTGGGTTAATGGTAATTGGATACACCTGGGGAAAAACAATGGGGACTACACACTAGGACAGAGGACTACATCTAGACATGACACATCACACTAGGAACGCCTGATCAGGGCACATGACACACATAACAGATAGGCTCACTGCATTGTTTGCAGCCCAAGTAACCCCTCATTGACTATCTCCCCTTGTCTAATCATCACATGCTGCACCTACTCTCCCCTTTTGCCACACAAACTTGTAGCAACACAACCAAAACCACTCCTAGAACATTGTTTACAACCCAAAGAATGCACAACATACAAACACACGCTTTGACCCTTTTAACCTCCTTCCAGTTAAGAGTACCCTCCTCCCGTTCGGATGCACTCCTTGCCCTACTTAGATGCACCTTTCCCCAAACAAGTTTAGGAGGTGCAAAGTGTGGGGAAACCGGCTTTTTAGGGCCGCATTGCCTCCTACACCGGACCCCCTCTCACCCAACAGGGATACAGGCCTCCACTTCCAGGCTAAGGTCTCCTCTCATGAACAGAAGAAGTCCCCTTATTTTACCTTCAGGTGCAGTTTAAGGCTGGTTCCCTTTCCAATCTTAGGAGAGACAATCCAGATTCCTCTGAATTGACACCCCTCATCCCTCTGCTTCCCAGCATTTTCTTTTCAAAAACACTGATCACAGAAGCACAGCTCGCCTACTAACCCTGTATCGGCTAGTAAGGTTACTGTGGACTGACTGTACATTGAGCCAAGTGCATTTATGCCCATACTGTCCAGTCACTCACAGTCCCACTTCCTGCGTTTCTGTGACTACAAGCAGGGGTCATAACACTCTCCTGACCGGCTGGCGACCCAGTCGATAGCGACCTCATAG
This sequence comes from Notolepis coatsorum, assembly GCF_963971535.1. Taxonomy (NCBI): domain Eukaryota; kingdom Metazoa; phylum Chordata; class Actinopteri; order Aulopiformes; family Paralepididae; genus Notolepis; species Notolepis coatsorum. The sequence goes on from NW_028174242.1 coordinate 84,051, forward strand.
TCCGTCATCAAATCAGGACCCCAAGCGGTTGACTGTCCGTAGTACCTATCAGCCACTCAGTTTAGAAACCGATGGTCTTGTCCCCACCCCGCTTGCTCTGGGCATGGAAATATTGACCGTTTTCGCCAGCCTAGCCTGTTCATGGCAGGAGCTGTGCCCCCTCCGGTGCACCGCCCTGCTCCTAGGTGTGGACTGTCGTCCACGTACCACCCAGTGCTCACACCAACTTACGTGCGACGTTTCCTGGGCCGACTAGACAGTACCACAGTGGTATGTTAATTCATACCTCGTTACGCACAGAGGCCTTCAGTAACTCCTCAGCACTATAGTATGTGTTTAACGTGCGCCCAGACTCTTGCGAGCCCACTGCCGCCTGTTAATGGCTAGAGGTTCGGGGTGCCCACCCCCTCCCTAACCATTTTACACAATGCAAAATATTCCCTCACCCGTTATTCACCCTCAGAGCGAACGAAAATGAACACAGCGATCCGCGTTGTAACACGCATGCGCACAGCCCCAATGTATACCGCGACAACGTACTATTCCCACAAAACACTCCGTTTCGTCCCAATACAATGCAACGACAACCACCGCGTCCTTTAACCCTTCCTAAACATCATTTTCAAAACTCGAATCATAACATATGTCGCCTGCAAACTCACAAAACAACCGCACGCAAGCTAACAACCTAGCACGCCTAATGCTATGTTCAACGGGCCCCCGGGCGCCGCGCGTTATGCGACGTTCGAGATCCGTACATTTCATTCAGTCCGCCCGTTACCACTCTAACAATAAACAACTCACACATGCTTAAATAACAAACTACTTTAAAAGAAAATAATTTTTAAAACATTCTCACATACCAACGCCGCATACACAGTCCAACACGAATCATAAACCAATTCTCCTACCCTTCTCTTCGCCCGGCTCCACGCACAGCGGACGTTTCACACACTCCATTCAACTCCATGACGTCATCAAACAGCGACTTCTTCCTCCACCATAATAACGTACACAATTGTTACCGCATTAAATATAACCCTCAAAACGGCCACAATCTCCTCAACTTACGCCTCGATTCGCTTCTTACCTGCAATTGCCGCCACAGTGTTTCGTCAATTCTCTCACATCGCCGCCTTAACGTCCCTAGATTTACCGCGGTTCCTCCACAGAGCTAAGCTAGTTAGCCCCAATCTCCAATATGATTCGCTCCAGACTCGTATACCACCCTGATCCACATTAAAACTACACAACAACCCGGCCAAGGCTGCTCTGCATACATGCAATGTACACTTCGAAAAAACCGGCGTTCAACTATTACATTTCCCTACGGTTGTTGGTCATTAAAATTTCATAATAATACAACAATAATCTCTCACCTTTCGTCAAACATTCCTAACCAATAGCCATCATTCAAACATACATCGCGCGACTATTAAAAATGAGATTAAGTGCAACCGTTCACTTTAATTTTACCTAACGTTTAGATTACAACCAGTATTTTGAACCGAATCGCTACCAAGTACTATTTGTCCACCAGTCATCACGACGGACGTGGCTCGTAATATGCTCCAGAGTAACACGCACTAAAAAGACCTCCCTCGACTTTGGGGTTTCTTGTAATTCACAAACCTCCGTTTGTAAACAACCCTTCATCTTGATCTGTTTGATTTACCCCATAATGTGGGCACAATCTTCATTTAGTTCGGTCGATATCAATACAGAGAGCTCGTTTCGTCGAATTGAGACGTCACGGCTGCCCCTGGTAAATACGTTACAACCTGCGTCTACTTCCAGTAAGGCCCCCCCTCATATTACTCACCCGTTAATTCTCGTGATCCATAACACGCCCCCTGTAATATATTGATCGCTTTTCTTTCTCACATTTTCTGATTACATAATCCAAACAATGCCGAAATCCGCCTCACCTCACAGGCGCCGATACTCATACCCCACTCATCGTTCAGTTACGCAAAAAATTACCACCTCCGCTGCGTCCGGTTCTGTGTTAAATGATTAGGTATTTCCATTCCCCAAAACGCGCCCTGTCGAAACTTGCCAACACCAGATATACCGAGCCCACGATTCAATGGGCCTTTCATCACAATGTAGTCCGACGCTTCAATCCGCGATTGAACTGATACAATATGATTACAGTTGTTATGCCCTCACCTATCCCCCTAAGCTATTACTTCCAACTAAAAAATAAAAAATACTATCCCCCTGTCCGCAAGAGCCTGGCACCAAACACGCTGCTCATACTTACTGCCATAAACCTCAAACGAATAGGCCGGGAACGGCCTCCCGTGTCTGAATAAACATACATACATCAAAAGCACTTGATTGCATGTTTACTGCATAACAAGCGCGATCCCTTTACCTTTGGATATTCTAACCTAAACTAACCTAAACACCGCTCCCCCAATCCTGTACGCAAAAGGCTATATTCACCCCGGGCCCCAACTAGTGGCGTACACAACCAGCCTTCATCCTGTCCCCTCTGTCCTCCATCCAGACAGCAAAACCCTGCACTGCAACTATCCTTATTGAAACGCAAAAACCCCCGGCTCTTCTCCTGCATGTCCCCAACATACAAGCAAGGTCATGGCTCTGAGCAGCCAGCCACATAGACCTCACCGCACATCTTCAGGGGGGGGGGGCACAACAGGGCGGGTGGAACGGCACCACTTCTGTAGTATAATCCTATAGAATCCTACAATAATCTAAGGTTATTGTACAGTACAATGAGATTGCTATCTGGAAGGAGGAGAAAGGATCATAAGTGATAGAATTGTTGGTCTCCTCATCTGACTTAAGCAGATGAGAAATAAACGTGTAAGCCAGACAACCAGAACTCTATTTCAACTCAACTGATTTATTTGTCCCAGGGCCAAGAGTGAATAAAAGGTTGCCTTTCACATACAAGGATTATCAGAAAACATTAATATGTCTGTTGTGTACAGGAATCAACAAGGTTTGCATCTCAAACCCCAACAAATAGGTACATACAACAGTCATTTGTTAACATAATTTGAACATAGAGAAAATATTGTAAGCCCTTTTTGCATATAAGTAAGCCTGGTTTCTAAGCTAAGTTACATTCTATTCTAACCAAACATAATGGTTCCATCCAGCTTACTTACATCAAAATCAGCACAGTCTCTCTGGTGGGGAGGGGTGGAGCCGCAGACCTGGGGTTGGGGTGGTCTGGGCTCCTGAATAACACTATGTTTTGCCATTAAATACTTTATTTCCCACCAATAATAGCCCATTTTACTAATACGTTTGGTCCAATCCGGTGTCTTCTGTGGGCGGTCTTCCCCAATCGATCTCCTGGGTGTCGCTGTGGGGGCCGGCTGCCCCCACCTCCTCGATCTTCTGGGTGGGTCTTGACTCAATAACCTGAGGGGGCCGCTAGTGGCCCCCGTCATTGTCTTCCTGTTGGGGACTGGCCCCAACAGGTTCTTGTCCTCGGGTGTGGGTTGGTGTCAATGGCCCCCGTCGGTGTGTGATCTTTTGCTGAGTACAGCGGGGTTCTGCTAGTGGCCCCCGTCGGTGTGGTTGTAATCTGGTCACAGTAGGTGTGACCTTTGTCTGTTTATCTGCTGCAACTGTCTCTAGTATCGGTCCTCATTTAGCCCTGCAGCCCACTCTGCTGCTAACCAGTATACAAGGTATAATGTTATGGTTTCCTAATTATTCACACATTTTAGTTATGGAATTCAAAGGCAATATTACCACACCTACTCTGGACATTATTGAATGTGTGTATTAATGTGTTCCCCTTGTATTTGTTATCGGTCCTGTGTGCTCCCGAGTATGTTCAGATGTCTGCCTATTAGTCTAGTGTCCTTGTATTCATTGTATTATTTCTGTCCCTGTAATATTGCTCTAGTCTACTCCTCATGTATTCTTTGTGTTAGTGTTCTGTGTCCTAGCCTGTCAGCCCCAGCTGTTTCTTGTCAGTTTAATTAGTTCTGTATATATTCATGCGCCATTGTTTTTCTGTCCTGTTCCAGTACCTTTCCGTGCTGTGTTCTGCCTACCCTGTGTTCCCCCCGTGATGCTCCCTGTGTTATCCTGTCGTGCTACTCTGCTTATCCATCGTGAAAGCCTTGTTATTCTGTATTTCCCCGTGAGTCCGTTCCTGCTTCCTAGCCACGTTTTCCAGCACAGCTGAGGTTTTTGTTTCCGTGTTTGAAGTTCGGTTTTGTTTTGTACCCCTGTAACGTGTACCTTTGTTGACTACTGCGCAGTAAAGCCCTTTCATTGCACCTACTCCGTCGACTCTGCCTTCTCTCTCATTACCATTGTCCAGCTTTTGGGTTCTCTCACCTCCCCTCGCCACAAACGCGACCTAACCTGAACCCAGCGGGCAACGGGAGAGACCGAGCAAGCGATGCGCTGCTCACCGTGGAGCGTTTCTTCGAGGGAGATTTCCGCTCTTCGTCCTCGGGGGAAATGATGCAGCTCCACGCGCTGCTCACCTGCGCAAGTGAGACGTGCAGCGCGGAGCAGGCTCCACTGCTCGCGGAACACGACCGGCAGCTGGGACTGTTGATTCAGGCGCTCTGGTCCTCTGCCCCCAGTGAAGCCACGGCTTCCAGCACGCCCTCCCCCGCAAGTAAGACCTCAGTAGCTCCGTCTGCTAGTCTGTTAGCTTGCGCTGCTCGTAGGTCTCGGAGAGCTAGTAGTGTTAAAAAGGCTAGCTTAGCCTCACCTGCTAGACTACCGGTGGTTAGCACCTCAGCTAGTCCTACTAGCATAGCCGCCACCGCTAGTATTGCCCCTGTAGCAAGCGCCGCTAGTACCCCAGTAGCCAACACTGCCCCTATAGCGGTTAGCATAGGCCCTGCAGCCTTTACTGCCCAGGCAGCTAGCACAAGCCCAGTAGCTAACACTGCTTCTATAGCGGTTAGCATATGCCCCGCGGCCTTTACTGCCCAGGCAGCTAGCACAAGCCCAGTAGCTGCAAGTCCCGGGAGAGACACTGATAACGCAGATCTGACATATTAACCCTTTCACTCGCGCATTACCAAATGGTTAACCGTTTCACTGTGACAATACACAGAGGTTAACCCTTTCACTGCCACACAACAGCCGGTTAACCTTTTCACTGCCGCACGACCGTCGGTTGTGTGATAGTAAAGGCTTAACCCTCTGTTGTGTAGCAGTGAAAGGGTTAATGCCACAAGAGGAACCGGCCCCTGTGGTGTTCATTGTTCAAATGAGGCAACAAACTCAAAATGAATGCAGTTGCCTAAATTTCACTGTTATTACTTTGTGTACCAAGAAACCCAGAATCCTCTAGACACTGCGTGTGTGTGCGTGCGTGTGTGTGTGTGTGCGTGTGTGTGTGTGTGTGTGTGTGTGTGTGTGTGTGTGTGTTGTGTGTGTGTGTGTGTGTGTGTGTGTGTGTGTGTGTGTGTGTGTGTGTGTGTGTGTGTTTCTCGGCACATTAACGGTAATTATAGTCAGTAATAATCCTAACGAGGAGAGAGGGACGTGCTGCGTTCAAAACAGCAATTACAAGTTAATCAGCTGCATGTTGTTGTTGGGAGTAATTAGGTAACGCTGTGAAGAGGGTTTGGAGCAGGGATATTTACTGCTGCAGAGAGAGAGGGGGGGGAGAGAGAGAGAGAGAGAGAGAGAGAGAGG
>NW_028174241.1:0-7500 GCF_963971535.1 Notolepis coatsorum
CGGAGGAGATACTCACCAGCGGGCGCAGGTCTGGGTGGGTGAGGATGTATCCGTTGTTGGTGATGGCGAACGCATAGCCGTGGATGCCCAGCTAGAGGGGTACACACACACACACACACACACACACACAATATAATACACAATATACACACACATATAATATACACACAGACACTAACACACATAATATATATATATATATATATATATATATATATATATATATATATATATATATATATATATATATATATATATATAATATACACACATATAATATACACACAGACACACACAACACACACACACACACACACACACACACACACACACACACACACACACACACACACACACACACACACACACACACATAATATATATATAATATACACACATACACACACACACAATATATATATAATATACACACACATATAATATACACACAGACACACACACACATCATATACACGCACACACATATCATATATACACACACACACATATAATATACACACATATCATATACACACACATATAATATACACACAGACACACACACATATCATATATTATATACACACATATATCATATATACACACATATATCATATATATATATATATACACATATAAACACAAATACATATCATATACACACACATATCATATACACACATAATATACACACACATATCATACACACACACACACACACACACACACACACACATATCATATACACACACACACACATATATCATATATACACACACGCACATATCACACACCCACACACACATATCATGCATACACACACACACACACACACACACACACACATAATATGAATACATGACATAATATGATTATGTATCTGGGTCTAATCAAAGCTCTTTGTAATTTGTGCTGCCGGAATTTCCAGAAAGAAAGAAAAACGCTAATTGAATTTGCACAGAACTGGTGGGCGGCGAGTGATGGAATCTGGGTAAATACTAACACTAACACACTTCCAAATGTCAAAACGTGCACACACACACACACACGCACGCACGCACGCACGCACGCACACACACACACACACACACACACACACACACACACACACACACACACACACACACACACACACACACACACACACACACACACACACACACACACACACACACACACACACACACACACACACACACACACACACACACACACACACACACACACACACACACACACACACACACACACACACACACACACACACACACACACACACACACACACACACATACATACACATACACATACACACACACACACCAAAACCTCATAGGCTTCAGAAGCCTTTGTAAGAAAAGACAGAAATCAACACAGGCACCCATGGCTAAATCTCTACAGGACGCATTAGTATGTACAGTATAATTTTCCTGTCATTATCAGCCTGTGGGCTTGAGCCGCGAATAATCCCTGCGGAAACGTCCACCGAAAACCCTCATTTATCTGCTCCTCCTCGGCGAGACGGCTGCCACACGACGACACCGTTTGAAATACTTTCACTCGCTCCAGCGTTGATTGATTGAGCTCGCTCGGGCGCTATAGAGAGCCAATGGAGCATTCACACACAACCAAGAACCCAACGTGCACAACGGACGGACGTATGCCTCAAAGGATTTACATACAAGGTAGAGATTGTACTGTGTGTGTGTGTGTGTGTGTGTGTGTGTGTGTGTGTGTGTGTGTGTGTGTGTGTGTGTGTGTGTGTGTGTGTGTGTGTGTGTGTGTGTGTGTGTGTGTGTGTGTGTGTGTGTGTGTGTGTGTGTGTGTGTGTGTGTGTGTGTGTGTGTGTTACGGGAGGGATGGTTCTCTCCCTTGTATTTAGGGATGTGTTACAGGAGGGATGGTTCTCTCCCTTGTATTTATGGATGTGTTACGGGTGGAGGGGTGGTGCTCTACCTTGTATTTAGGGATGTGTTACGGGAGGAGGGGTGGTGCTCTACCTTGTATTTATGGATGTGTTACAGGAGGAGGGGTGGTTCTCTGCCTTGTATTTATGGATGTGTTACGGGTGGAGGGGTGGTTCTCTACCTTGTATTTAGGGATGTGTTACGGGAGGGATGGTTCTCTCTACCTTGTATTTAGGGATGTGTTACGGGAGGGATGGTTCTCTCCCTTGTATTTAGGGATGTGTTACGGGAGGGATGGTTCTCTCCCTTGTATTTAGGGATGTGTTACAGGAGGGATGGTTCTCTCCCTTGTATTTATGGATGTGTTACGGGTGGAGGGGTGGTGCTCTACCTTGTATTTAGGGATGTGTTACGGGAGGAGGGGTGGTGCTCTACCTTGTATTTATGGATGTGTTACAGGAGGAGGGGTGGTTCTCTGCCTTGTATTTATGGATGTGTTACGGGAGGAGGGGTGGTGCTCTACCTTGTATTTAGGGATGGTCTTCAGCAGCTCTGCCACGGGGACGTCTGTCCCGACCACGCCCAGCAGGATGCCACGATTCCTCTGGAAACACAGTGCATACCGGATGTAACAACGGAGGTCTGTAGTCAGAGGGGACTGTGTCGTCCCAAACAGGAGGTCTGCTTTTAGTCAGGCAGCCTTTTCCGTGAGAGCAGCCCACACCTGGAACAGTCTGCCAACACGGCTCAGGGAGTATCAACGTTACATTTAATTTAAAACTTAAAATCATGGTTGAGAGATGGTCAAGTGTGCGACCATTTTAACTGATGGGTTGTGATGTATTGTAATGTATTTTTTAATGTATTTATTTGTATGTATTTTAGTGTATTGTAACCAATACTGATTCCTACTGTGTTTTAATTATTGTACTATGTCTTAATTATTGTAGTGCTCATGTCACCTGCCCCAGAGACTACAGTTGAAAATTAGCCAACCTGGCTAAACTGGCATATTTACAGTAAAATGTTCCTTAATATGGACTGTCTCTGTATTTTAAACCAATAAATACAAAAAATATGTGTTACCGGATGTAACAATGGATGTGTTACCAGATTTTGAAGCATAGAAACGAGAGATGGTTCTGAAATGTATTTAGTTACCGGCGATTATAGACGCTAAAATCCCACCATTTCTTTTTTACATTTATTTATTATCTACAACAAAACTTAACGTTATTGGCATAGAGAATGCAGTTAGTTTATCTACCTTTCTGTGAACATTTAGCAAAAATTCACGTTGCAATCCGATCCAAAATGGCGGAGCAGTGTCCAATATTAAAACTGTATTTACAGTCGATTTCATTCACGGTTCTTGTGATACTAAATCCCGATTGAACTCTGCCATTGGAGAGAGTAGATTTGGCCCGATCCATAGATGTGCAACATGGCTATAATAGGCCATGTTTATTATTCATTTATAGGCCTGATATTCTAAATATTCTAAATTCTATAATAATATTTCAAATTGTATGTGTCCGGATGGCAGATTACAGTACTGTATCTACAAAACCTTCTGTTTAATCATCTTCCCTTTATTCATTTGCTTAGATTAGTTGTACACATGATTTCAATAAGGTGCTGAACGAGCTCAGTGGCAGTCTTTCATGTCTGGTCATTTTTAGCATGGTGTTATTCACTAGGGATGCACCGAATATTCGGCCACCGAAAATTATCTGCCGAAAATGGTTCAAAAACGCACTTTCGGCTTTCGGCCGAAAGGGTTTTAGCACCGAAAAAATATCACTGAATGTAAAAGAACAGGGTTACGTTCGTAACCTAACGTGTTGTTGTGATGACATAATCAAAACGCGTCTTCAGTCATTACATGCGCAACGTGTAACGTGAGCTCTTCAGTCCTGTGATAACTCCTCTTGCGAGTCGTGCTGTTTCTATGTAAACTCCGCGAGCAAACGTCCAATAAATGCGTATTTACCATGCTCGCCATTACTCTATGCCCGTCGCGGTTAAAACCTTTTTAACTAACGTTAGCGTTAAGCTAGCTAACAACGCTTCCATTCCACTAGTCTCTCTTAAGCTACGTCATCCCCCGCTAAGAGTCACAGGAGATGTAGTAAATACAACAGTCCTTCCATGTAGGCTAGAACACTGTGAATTATGACAGTAGCCACTACAGTAACATCATTAAGTCTGCTATAAGCTATTCTCCCTCTTGTGTGTGTGTCTTTATGCAGAACTTAAAGCACCTTGGCTTTGTTCTGAATGCACTTTGTTGTAGTTATCCTACAGAGAAAAGAAAATGCACTTGACTTTAATGCACATTTTGTTGTATGCAAAGAGAACATGTTTAAATTGTACAATCTTTCAGCAGTCAGTCCGGAATTAATGTATGCATTCAAAAGTGCTGAATAAATGTTTTATGGACCCATAATAGTGATTATTAATATTATTTAAGTTAAGTTTAGCCATAATCATGTCTTTTGCCATAATCAGGTAGCTGAACAAAAAAATATACATTCTATATATATATTTATATTAATAATTTTCAGCCTTTCGGCATTCGGTTTTCGGCCAACTGTTTCCTATTTTCGGTATCGGTTTCGGCCAAGAATTTCCCATTCGGTGCATCCCTATTATTCACTGTCAAAGATGCAAAGAAAAATCATAATTTATATTCTCCTATGTTTCATCACAATTGACTCAAACCTAGTAACAGACACACTATTTCTGACACTGGGAATACATTCCATGAGATCCACAGATGTCCCTAGATACAGAAGAACATGCAAATATACCTTGTAGAAGTGGAGCATTCTTCCATTTACTTAGGTAAGTATTTTTAGGTGGATTTTCTGAAAATATGGCTAGGGCTTAACATGTTAAGGGGTTAAATCATGATTAAAATGAAACAGTTTGAAAATGTTTTCTAAGTAGCAAAACAAATCTTTTTTTCTCTATCAGTACTTTTGTACCATACCACGAACCATGTTAGTTCCCAAACTGAGATAAGAATAATATTATATAGAGAATATTACTGCAGTGCAGTAGTCCAGTGGTTCTTAATTCTTAATTATCGTACTTTATTACATGGCGTTTTCACATTCGCCGAAATGCTTGCTTGTGATTGGTCAATAGCCCCCCGACAGCGGTCATTATCAGACAATAATGACCGCTGTGGGACAATAATGACCGCTGTGCACAGCTGTTCGCAATCAAGCCCACTGACACACACTGTTTCAGTGCAATTAGACTGCCGGCGATGACAGGGGGCGGAGCGACGAGCGGAGCCAGAACGCAGCCAGAACCAGTGTTGCGAGTCGATGTAAAATGAATTAGGTATATTGTTAGTAAGTTAGCCATGTAATAAGCGGGATAATGTATAGCTATACTCGATCATTGTCGCAAAATAATTGACCTTCACTGACGTATAAAACACCTCGCCGAGGCGGCTCGGTATTTTAAACTCTGTGTCGGTCAATTATTTTGCGACAATGACCTCGTAGCTATACATTATCCCTTACATATAGATAATCATGGAATTCAGGACTAAATCACAGGCACAGCTGCACTGAATCAGGTGTAATCAAGCCAACACACCTGCCCAATTAACCAGTGCAGTGATTGACAGCTGTCCACCACAGGAGTACCAAACCAAGTAAAAAACCATGACATCATATCCATCAACAATCATCTCCCCAGATTGGACCTAATGCGGATCAATTTGGGAACGCTTGGCATGGGATCGCTTGGCATGGGATCGCTTGGCATGGAAATGCTTGGCATGGGAACGCTTGATAACCGTTAGCGTGCTCTACGTGTCAACTCACCGTCTCGTTCTTCGTGCTGAAGACTGGCATTGCTACTGTGGTCATCAGGATGGGACCCTTACCATCCTCCAACTTAGTGAGAGACAGTGAAGGACAGACAGAGAGAAAGAGAGAGAGAGAGAGAGAGAGAGAGAGAGAGAGAGAGAGAGAGAGAGAGAGATAGAGAGAGAGAGAGAGAGAGAGAGAGAGAGAGAGAGAGAGAGAGAGAGAGAGAGAGAGAGAGAGAGAGAGAGAGAGAGAGAGAGAGAGAGAGAGAGAGAGAGAGAGAGAGAGAGAGAGAGAGGAGGGGCGAGATAGAGAGATTGTGGGGCCATGTTACTGGGGACATAAACTTGATATAGTATAACATTACAGTACATTACAGTACATTACACCGGCATGCTAATCAGGGGACACATGGGTGAGTGGTTAACTCAAGACTGCAGAACACACAACACACACTTTTCAACATTCTTACTGCCCCCCCCCACCCTCACACACACACACACATGTATTATCACGTTCATTATCTGAATTGAATGTTCAATTGCAGCTCTGCCTTTGATATTTGCAGAGTAAGCTTATCCAAAGGCAGTGCTCAAAGTTTGGGATTCGCTATCTTGCCCTCCCAAAAGACTGCTGGAATAATTATTATATTTATCTTCCCGGCGGCTGTCTGGGGAGATGAATATCACATCTGAAGATGCTATCTATTATAGATAAGAGCTTGATACGGGTGAGGATGGACTTGGGGGAGACTGTCTACTCTGTTCAAGGTCACATACCTACTACTACTGCTGCTGTCCACTCTGTAGGTCAACACACTCTGAAGTCTGTCCTGGGCAGACCTACTACTGCTGCTGCTGTCCACTCTGCAGGTCACCACACTCTGAAGTCCGTCCTGGGCAGACCTACTACTGCTGCTGTCCACTCTGTAGGTCAACACACTCTGAAGTCCATCCTGGGCAGACCTACTACTGCTGCTGTCCACTCTGCAGGTCACCACACTCTGAAGTCCGTCCTGGGCAGACCTACTACTGCTGCTGTCCACTCTGTAGGTCAACACACTCTGAAGTCCGTCCTGGGCAGACCTACTACTGCTGCTGCTGTCCACTCTGTAGGTCACCACACTCTGAAGTCTGTCCTGGGCAGACCTACTACTGCTGCTGTCCACTCTGCAGGTCACCACACTCTGAAGTCTGTCCTGGGCAGACCTACTACTGCTGCTGCTGTCCACTCTGTAGGTCAACACACTCTGAAGTCCGTCCTGGGCAGACCTACTACTGCTGCTGCTGTCCACTCTGTAGGTCAACACACTCTGAAGTCTGTCCTGGGCAGACCTACTACTACTGCTGCTGTCCACTCTGCAGGTCAACACACTCTGAAGTCTGTCCTGGGCAGACCTACTACTGCTGCTGCTGTCCACTCTGTAGGTCAACACACTCTGAAGTCCATCCTGGGCAGACCTACTACTACTGCTGCTGTCCACTCTGCAGGTCAACACACTCTGAAGTCCGTCCTGGGCAGACCTACTACTGCTGCTGCTGTCCACTCTGCAGGTGAAAACACTCTGAAGTCCGTCCTGGGCAGACCTACTACTGCTGCTGTCCACTCTGCAGGTCAACACACTCTGAAGTCCATCCTGGGCAGACCTACTACTGCTGCTGCAGTAATGGTGCAAGTAATGGTTGTATGCACCGACCATCAAATTTACTTTATTTAATTGGATAGGGGGCAGGTATTAATACGAATGTATTCTTCTTCATGCT
>NW_028174241.1:12500-19655 GCF_963971535.1 Notolepis coatsorum
CTCTGGAAGAATGGAGCACAAAAACGTAATTCAGAATGGTATAATGCAGATCGTAGACTGTGGGAATAGTTTCAGGAAACGGGCTGTCACTTCTTTGCGGGGGCGTGGCTCTGCGTGATCCGGCTAAGTTGAACTTGAACTCTGCTTTCGAGCAGGCTCAAACTTTTGGATATGTTGTCATGGTGATTTGGGAAATCCTGGTACATGAAATCGGAAAGTCAGGCTAACCGAGTTATCCAGCTAAAGTTATCCGGCTAACTCGGTTATCCCGGTACATGGAACGGGGCCCAGGACACGTCTATGATGTGAGTGTTAGGGAATCACACCGAACCAGATCTAGCTCAGCAAACCTGCATCCTCCAAGGTGTAGAGAAAAGATGGGACAGTGCTCATTTGCTCACAAGGAGCGGAATGAGTTGCCTTTGACCATCAAACAGGGCTTGAACCTGTGTAGTTTCAAGGTGAACGTTGGGAAGTGGCTCCTAGAAAATGTCTCAGAGTAGCTCAGGAGACGGACAGTGAAGGGAGGCTTCCTGTTTTAGCGTATGATATCTGTATATTTTGTACACATCTTATTAATAATTCATTTTACTTTCAGCAATATACTGTAGGCTGATGAAAGTGTTTATGTAACTACTATATGCTGCTGAGACCAAGGACCACAATGGAAATAAGTCTGTGACTTTTTTGTGCCATCCTTGATAATTTTGGATGCATGCCGTGTGTATGTGTGTGTATGTGTGTGTGTATGTATGTGTGTGTGTGTGTATGTGTGTGTGTGTAGGTGTGAGTCTTCAGATGAAAATCTTCATAAATCAACAAATGAAAGTAGCAGATGGTGTAGTGGTTAACAATGGAGGTCCTGGGTTCGATTCCCGCTTGAGGAGCAGGTTGCTGGGTTGTCAGGTACCCAGGTTGGGTATCTCCAGGGGGCCTATCTGTGTGGAGTTCGCATGTTCCCCCGGTGCTCGCAAGGGTTTCCCCTCCAGAAAAAGAGATAGACCCGATGAAAAAACGTGCAAAACAGATCGCTAACGCTGTCTCGTGTCAGCTCCCGGCTGCCCTTGGGGGGAAGGACGACGGGATGGGTCAAGGGCAGAGAGGCATTTCATCGGTGACTCAGTGCATGTGTGTGTGTTCTTGTGTGTCGCCCATCTTACGTGTGTGTGTGTTGCTGCTAGAGCTGTCCCCGAAGCTTTTTTGAGCTTTGAACTTCGTCAGGGTTTTTCCGAACGGACGTTCGAACCTTCGTTTTTAATAATAATAAAATATATATAAAAATAAATGTATTTAAAAAAATATATATTTTTTTCTTTTAATAAATATCCTCAAACTAAATCCTCAATTTGAATAGTCATTAATCTGATTAAATTAGTATTTTAATTTTTTATTAAAGGTCCCATGCATTATAAATGGCCTTTTCCAGTGTTTAGCATTGTTTCCTAGCAATGGGGGATTATATCAATGTGGTCTGTGTCTCTAATTATCATATTGACTCACCAGTCTAGTCTCGAGTTCACGAGATCTTCCCTCACTCAACTAAGCCGTTCTGATTTGACTGTTTTGCTGACGTGAATAGGGAGGTGTAGTGGTTACGTCATTTATTTTTCCTGTTCCACCCTCTGTTCCACTTAATGTATTTCCCCATTGACCATTTCTAAATCGGCTCGTTTTAGATTTAAAGCATTGACGTTGGCATGGTGTACCTTTCTGTGCGTATTTATCCACAATCTATAGCTCAACATGAAAATATTCGCAATTAGTCGTAAAGGTCGCAAAATAACAACGTTTATGTTTTCGTTCGCTGGGAAACTACACTGCTATTTGGCGCTGCTGACTGACGTCACCACAGCATAGCCTCCTGCCTACTATTCACAGACCTATAGGATCAGATTTCCCTTACATTCCATAAGCTTAACAATTTGTACAATGGGAAAATAACTGACCCTGAATCTGTGGCTAGTATTTGTTTCACCCAACAATAGTGCTCCGGTGATAACCATTTATCTCTAAAGCTAACCACTATTTGTAAAAGCCACAACCATGTTACCATATTTGTATTTATAATTTAAAATAAATCGTATAACGTTATTTCGCTGCATATTAAATCACTGTAAATACTAATGTAAATCATTGTTTCGTTGTACATATTGTGTATAGTTTATAACATTATTGTTTTTTAAATGACATTAGTAGCTAGCTAGCTTGCTAGCCGGCATTCCCGAAACTCCTAACATGCCCCAATTTAAAATGGTTCTCTCCTCTTTGTATACTTTTCTCCTCACAAACAAAGTATTCTGCCAGGGAACTTATGAACATGACAGTAGTAGTAGTTATAAGGTTTTTGAGCTTGTAACGTTAACGTTAGTTAGCTATCGTGGTATCAACAGGCTGTGACGTGTAGCTAGCTAGCTTGCTAGCCGGCATGATGCATGTGCATCGCTTGCCCCACATGTCTGAGAAGAGGACCTCCCGAAACTCCTCTACATGCCCCGATTTAAAATGGTTCACGACAGTAGACATAATGCTAACGTCTAGTAGGTTTAGCGGGGTAACGTTAACGTTAGCTAGCTAGCTAGGTTAGTATCAGCTTGCCGTGACGTGAGGTAGGCGACAGCTGCCTACTGAACAACAGGCTGCCTACTGGTAAATGTAGTTCTTTTTTATGACAAATTAAAAACCTTATAACTACCTTTATTTCAACCAAAAATGCTTAAACAATAATGTTAGTGGTAGAAGGGAACTCATTTTGTGCAAAAATGGAAAGCTTGCCAATGTTCATGCGGCAGAATTGTTACAATAGCTGATAATCCATTTTCCAATGATAAATCCCTATACGAGTGGAACAACCAGTGACGTCAGACTACACCTCCCTATAAGGCACTGGTTGAGCTGATTGTGATCTGATTGGCTCTGTGGTTGTAGTCACCGCCCACAATTCGCTCAACAGAGCGAGTGGATTACTTCCTCAAACAGGGTGCAGAGTCCGACAGACAGCAGAGAACGAGCGAGCGAGCGAGAGAGGGAGAGAGATAGATAGAGAGGGAGAGAGAGATAGAGAGGGAGAGAGAGAGATATAGAGAGAGAGAGAGAGGGAGAGATATAGAGAGGGAGAGAGAGAGAGAGGGAGAGAGAGAGAGATAGGGATAGAGAGGGACCGTGCGCAGGAGTGTGTGTAAAAATGTGTGTGCGCCGTCTCTCGCTCTCCCTCGTCGGAGCATTTACACACAAACTTGACTGCGTGTGTGTCGGGACGCATTTCTCCTCTCTCTCTCTCCCTCTCTCTGTCTGTCTCTCTCTCTCTCGCTTGCTCATTCTCTCTCTCGCTGTCTCTCGTATGTATCACGCTGTGTGGGTGACTGTCACTCAAAGCGCTTATGGGCGGAGCCCAGCGAAATCAGCTTGAAATCTTGAACTAGAAAAATGCTGTTTTTGAGTACTTGATTAGAAATATAAAACAATAATTTTTTTGGAAAAAACCTTACAGATGTGTTCCATAGACTTACAGGAATTGTGAGTTGCCTAATAGTGAAAGGAATAGCAATGCATGTCCCCTTTAAATCAACTTTCTTTAATGAATATAATTCATCAGTTGTAATACTATAATATTAGTGTAGCCTAATCTTTATCTGCAACTGTGAAGAAAAACCCCATTGGTTTAAACAGATTGAATAGACACATACAAAAATATATATATACATTTTTTTATTTGAATGTTGATTTAGAATTCGAATGCCAACGTAACGAACGAAGGTCCGAACGTTCAAACGTTTGGGCTCAGCCCTAGTTGCTGCATGACAAATAACAAATTTACTTACATTTGAATTTGTTTATGCTGGAGTGTAATGCCAATTTCATGATTTTATGTCTTTCTTATGTGTATCAGTGACAATCAGACCATAAACAAATCAAACCATACACGTTCACTGCACTTGCATTAGGGTTACTATGAAATATTCTAAACCAATTCAATAAATAGCACTTCTGATATAAAACACATGCTTTCATGTTTACAGTATGATATATTGTTTTGTTTTGACAATCATCAATAATTTCTAAGTATAACCTGAACAATGTACAAACTGAATTACAGTATAAACATTGAATTAAATACTTTCTGTGACTGTTGCAATTTGATTATCCGTTCATTCAATAAAACCTGACCAAATAGTGGAGCTGTCCGACATGCAAATAGGTTCACGTGGGGTAGCTTTTTACATGTCTACTGCATATATAGTAGCCAGCTGGTCAGACTAGAGGTGGTGGCAGAGAGGAGGATGAGAAGGAAGCTGGCTGCTATCCTGGAGAATCCCTCCCACCCCCTCTACGACAAGCTAGTCAAGATGAGAAGCACCTTCAGTCACAGACTCATACCCCCCCGACACTCAACTAACCGCCTCGGCCAGTCCTTCATACCAGCGGCCATCAGGCTCCACAACAGTGGGCAGGGACCACTGCCAGACATCCAACTACTTGGAACCTCCATCACTGAGTGTGTCTGACTCCCACCTAAAAGAACAATATATAACGTATGATATCACAGCATAATTACCTTATGCATACCGCACCTTATGTGTATACTGTATACTTCCTCAGAGCATATTTAGCATTTTAGCATTTAGCATTTTTAGATTATATATTAGATTATATTTAGATTATTGGATTATTAGATATTGTAACTATATTTATTGTAGGGCAAATATAACTGAGAGGGCACCGTGTTGCCCATATGCGCATGTCCAGAGTTAATTATATTGTTATATTTTTTACACTGCCTTTTTTTAATTCTATTTTTATTTTTAACTTCTCCACTGTACTATAATTATATTACCTGTACCATGGCTTCCACTACCTATACCTCCCCTCCCCCATGCTGCTATGATCCCTGAATTTCCCCAAGGGGATCAATAAAGGAATATCTTATCTTATCGTATCTCATCTTATATGATCATCTCATTGGAGTATTCTCTACATCTTGTCATGGACAGTTACCGGCAGGTCTCTCTTCTCTCATTGGTAGCCTGAAAGAAGTATGAATGAATGCACAACATAGTACTCTACTTGTTCACCTGTGCATCAGAGGGCAAACGCATCTTTGTCTGGCGCAGATACTTAGTGGCCACATTACAGGGGTGTAAAAAGTACTCAGAAATTATACTTAAGTGAAAGTATGGGTACCGTCTCAAAATCGTACTCAAGTAAAAGTCAGAGTATCTGGCTATAAACACACTTGAGTAAAAGTAAAAACGTTTCTAAGTGAAAGTAAACACTTTTTTTCTGACTGTCTATTCTTCTGATAGCAGGTTTTTAAATCAAAGATCCCGCTTTCTAGTCTTGCACAAGGACCAATCAGCATGGGTATGGGCGGGTTAATTTTCCATTGATGTGGATTTGATTGGCTGATTTTAAATAAAGTGCGGCCGCAGGATTAATAACGTTAACGTTAGTTCGGCCAGAGAAACAAATATACTAATTAAAATGGTTGGACCTGCGAGATTTGTACTTTGTACTTTGTAGGTCTGCATTTTAAATGTAAGGAGTAAAAAGTATGTTTTTTTCTCTGAAATGTAAAGTATACAAACTAGGGATGTCCGATATTATCGGCCGACCGATATTATCGGCCGATATCGGCAGTAAAATGTGATATCGGAAAATATCGGTATCGGTTTAAAAACAAAAAAAAACAATAACAATATTTGTTATATATATATATCCAGTGAAATTATTAGTTACCTGAAATTATTCAGTTTTTTGGACGGGGAAACCCTGCATATATCGGTATCGGTTGATATCGGTTGATATCGGTATCGGAAATTAAGAGTTGGACAATATCGGAATATCGGTATCGGTAAAAAAGCCAATATCGAGCATCCCTAATACAAACCTAATAATACTAGATTAATGTACAAATCCCCAAAAACAGTACTTAGGTATTGTTGTAACGAAGTACAATTACTCAAGTCCTTTACACCCCTGCCTACAGTGTCATCCGACATGTGGATGTAACGCACAGCTGTTTCTGTAAATGTTCCCTTTTGAAGAGATTCTCTAAAAGAGCGATACGGGCCCTTCAGCCGGATGGAAATCCCAATGCTGTGGTGGAGGCAGACAGGGTCACTCCAGCTCCACCTCAAGTCTTTAATAATGAGGGTTGTTTCATTTCCAGTGGGACTCACACGGTTCTATTAGCGGGTTAGCGGGCTGCGTGTAAACACTGCTGTGAGCACTCTGTGTGTGAGTGTCCTGGTGGGTAGAGTGGAGTGCTTGCCGTTCAGAGTAGGGATGAGTTGCAATTTTTGAATTTTGGAATGCCAGTCGTGCCAGTCTCCGCATTCGATTTTCATGTCAGAGTCGAAAAAAATATATAATTATTATTATTATAATTTTTCTTTTAAGTGAAGCAAACCATTCTTATTTAATAATTTTTTCTATTTAGAGGCAGCCTAATTTTCATAGCCTAATTGATCTAAAAGATGCACATGCTCCTGTTTCTGTTTGTTTATTAAAACCGGTTGACAGGCCGATGCAATGCTGTTATTATAGGCTGAATGAATGAATGAATGAAAACTTTATTTAACAGATTGCAGAATGGGTACAATACGATGGTGAATGGTGTCATTTTGATTTATTGTCGGTCAGCTGAGCCGATCAGCGTTCTGAAGGATTATCTGAAGTGCCTATTTATGTGCAATACCCTTTGATTTTAATGATCCATTCTATAAAAAAGAATAACTGAATTGAACTGAAATTGAACATTTGAACTGAATTTAAACTGAAACAGAAAATAACTATTTCACGTTTTATTTGTATTTTTTTGGGGGGGGGGGGGGGGGGGGTCGAAGAACAGTAGACTATTCGAAAATGATTTTTGGTCAGTCATGCACATCCATAGTTCAGAGCACCGGCACTGACGCTGCCAGGGTTATGGGCTTTCATTCATTACCCTCAGCCACCCATATGGATAATATTCACGCAGTCATCCCATTGTAAAGTAGAGTAACTAGCTATATTAGAAGGTACTACGGACATGCAGAGCCATTCATCTCCCCTTTCATTTTCTCCCCCTCCTTGTCTCCTTCTCCCCTCTCTTCACAAAACTTAAACTAACATCCTTTTTCTTTCAGATCTCTTCCACCACACCATTCCCCCCTCCCC
>NW_028174240.1:0-12755 GCF_963971535.1 Notolepis coatsorum
CCGGAGGGGGTGATCCTTTCACAGATTAGCCACGGGGGGGGGGGGGGGGCCCGGTGGAGCCGCACAACACCCCTCTCCTCCTCAGCACACGAGGAAAACTAGAGATGTTTTCTGCCAGAGATGGAGGTTCACACAACGCACACAACCGTCGTATCGTTGTCTGGTTCTCAGTGTTCCGCCAGTGTGATGAAACTGACCCATGCGGGCCCCCCATCCATCCTCATTACATGATGTGTTCTGAGAAACAACACTGAGCAGCCAACATCGTTCAAGCCTGTTGACGTTTTGTGAGCTATAGCGAATTTACAGATGAAGATACATTCAGACTATATCTGCATACCTGGCTGCATATAATCCTTTATACATATCTGTATATCTCTTACCTACTCTGTACTAGTTACGCTGCTGGCCAGTATGACTTACTACCATAGTGTCTTTATACCTGTATCACTGTACATATTAATACTACTACTCTGTACATACATCTGATCTGATTAGCACTATTACTCAGTAGTACTCATTCATGTATTTTATACCCAGTTTAATCAACTGTACATTGTATATTATACTATTGCACTTTACTGTTACATTTGCACTCTGGTTGGATGCCAAACTTATTTTCGTTGTACCTTCTGTACTTGTGCTGTGATGAGTGATGAATGAATGAATGAATGAATGAAAACTTTATTTAACAGAATGCAGAATAATGGGTACAATACAGTACGGCTCAATACACACAATTGTTAAGGGAATGCAGACCAGAGAAAGACGTTCGTCTTGTTTACCTCAGGGGTCCCCCATTTTCAATTCATCATAACATTTATGACATACACAACATACATGACATTTATGACATACATCATGACATACAGATATACAGTACTGCTACATCCAGGTAGGTAGGTAGGTATTTATTTAGACAACAAAACATATACAGATCATTACATCAGGGTCCCCCATTTTCAATTCGATGACAATACATAATCTAATCTAATCTCAGATGACATTGTGCAGAGCCGTGTGCACCTCGTAAACAACACAGCAGAGTTATCTCGGGGCATCTCCAGACACTACTAATAATAATAACCAGTTTTTTTTCCTTTGACACATAGTGCAGAGGATGTCGCCATGTTTACGCACAAAGGGGCCAGTTGGCACGCGCTGCCGCGGCAGACCTCGGGCTGGCGGGGTCACCGTCTCCTGGCTGGCTGCGTGTTTTATAATTCCTCCTCTCGCGCCTCCATTGTGGGCACACTTATAATATGTCTTCTTCTCTGGGAGGAGGAGGAGAGGGAGAGAGAGAGACGGGGCTGGGGCTGGGGCCGCCGCCATCAATAGTCCCTCTGTGCTGCCACTGGACACCCCCGCCAGAGCACTTGATTTAGGGGAGGGAGGAGGAGGGGAGGTGGAGGAGGGGAGGGGAGGGTGGAGGAGGAAGAAGAGGAGAGGGAGGGGAGGGGAGGAGGAGGAGGGGAGGGGAGAGGGAGGAGGGGAGGAGGAGGAGGAGAGGAGAGGAGGAAAGGAGAGGAGAGGAGAGGAGGAGGAGAGGAGAGGTGGAGGAGGAGGAGGGGAGGAGGAGGAGGAGGAGGAGGAAGAGGAGGAGGTGGAGGAAGAGAGGAGGAGGAGGAGGAGGGGGAGGAGGAGGAGAGAAGGTGGAGGAGGAGGAGAGGAGGTGGAGGGGAGGAGGAGGTGGAGGAGGAGAGGGAGGTGGAGGAGAGGAGGGAGGAGAGGAGGTGGAGGAGAGGGGGGAGAAGGAGGAGAGAGGAGGAGGGAGGTGGAGGATGAGGAGGGGAGGAGGATGAGGAGGGGAGGTGGAGGAGAGGAGGTGGAGGAGGAGGAGGAAGAGGAGAAGGAGAGGAGGTGGAGGGGAGGTGGAGGAGGAGAGGAGGTGGAGGGGAGGAGGAGGAGAGGAGGAGGAGGAGGAGAGGAGGAGGGGGGGGAGGTGGAGGAGAGGAGGAGGAGGGGAGGAGGAGGGGGGGAGGTGGAGAGGAGAGGAGAGGAGAGGAGAGAGGAGGGGAGAATAGAGGAGAGGAGAGGAGAGGAGAAGAGAGGAGAAGAGAGGAGAGTAGAGGAGAGGAGAGAGGAGGGAGAAGAGAGGAGAGGAGAGGAGAGGAGAGGAGAGGATTGATTGATTGATTGAAAACTTTATTAACAGATTGCAGAATGGGTTACAATACAGTACAGCTCAATACACACAATTGTTAAGGGGATGCAGACCAGAGAAAGACTTTCGTCTTGTTTACACCAGGGTCCCCCATTTTCAATTCATCAGGAGAGGAGAGGAGAGGAGAGGAGAGGAGAGGAGAGGAGAGGAGGAGAGAGGAGGGGAGGGGGGAGAGGAGGGGGAGGGGGAGGGGGAGTGGTGGAGGAGGGAGGGGAGTGTTTTTGTGTGTGAGTGGTGGAGGAAGAAGAAAGACGCAGTCTGGCTGAGAGTGAGAGACGGAGCGGAGCACGAGACCAACACACACTATAGCTGCTCTCTACAGACACGCGCTACTTTTTTCATTCCCTCGCGTGCGCGCAGGACCAACACGCACACAGCTGGGTCTGGAGCAGAGCGCACGAGCCCCAACACACACACACAGCTGGGGACTGGAGCAGAGCACGAGCCCAACACACACAGCTGGGGACTGGAGCAGAGCGCACGAGCCCAACACACACACTCTGCGGCTGCGCCTCTTCTCTCTACTTTTCATTCACTCGCGCGCGCAGGACGCGACAGGAGGACGTGTGGATTTATATGGATGTAAAGAAGAAGCAACAGATGAACAGATTCAACACAAAAACAGTTCGTGTTTTTTGGTTTCCCGTGTTCATAAGGAAAAGGGACTATTAAGGGACTATTTTCTTTTTTTACAATTTTTATTTTTTATTTTGGGGTTTTGTTTGGGGGAAAAACAATCTCCATACGCGGTTGATTGAGCGGAGTGTTTCCACAGCAGCGACATGTCCGCGCGGTGAGAGGCTCGCGCTGCTGCTGTGTTTCCCGCTGGAGGCTCGCGCCGCGGCGGTTGGTCACTGGGACAGAAGATGATGATGGGGGCGACGAGGAAGAAGGAGAACCGAACCAACAACGGGAATATAATATCTAATATAGTGTTGAAACTGTTGTTTCTGGTGGTAACCGTTATTATCACGCCACAAGGCGGCGGCGTCGCCGGTAAGACTCTGAAGTACAAAGTTTACGAGGAGCAGAAAGTGGGCACCGTTATCGCGCGCCTGAAGGTATTTGTTATTTTTGGTATTTTCTCTATTATTTTTCTCTCTACTCTATTCTATGTTTGATTTTTTGACTCATTTCCTTATGTTGATTCAATAATTTGACTAAGTGTGTATACATATATAATGTATTCATTTTTTATTTTATATATATTTTATATATACATTATATACAGATTTATATATATACAGTACAGAAGGTTAACCCTGTACTATCACACAATGCGGATGCGGAGCTAATGATGCTAATGATGGAGCATCGCCGTCGGTTGTGTGTGATAGTAAAGGGTTAACCTTCTGTCGTGTGGCAGTGAAAGGGTTAACAATTGTGTGTGTGTATTGAGCCGCGTACTGTACTGTACCCATTCTGCAATCTGTTAATACAACAATTTCCAATCAATCAATCAATCAATCAATCAATCAAGGAGGACGTGGCGGGGGTTCTGTCCAAACTGCCCGGTTCCGTGATGTCGTCGTCGTTCCGGTTCCGCGCCATGCAGAACCGCGGCAGCACGCCGTTCCTGCTGGTCCGCGAGGAGGACGGCGAGATCACCGTGGGCACCAAGATCGACCGCGAGAAGCTGTGCGAGAAGAACCTCAACTGCTCCATCGAGTTCGACGTGGTGACGCTGCCCACGGAGCACCTGCAGCTGTTCCACGTCCAGGTACACTTATTACGATGATGGACCCTGATGTAGACAAACCGTTTCTCCTCGGGTCTGCATCCCCTTAATTAACCTTCTGTCGTGTGGCAGTGAAAGGGTTAACCTTTCTGTGTATTGTCGCAGTGAAAAGGGTTAACCCAACCGTTTGGGTAGTGTTATGGAAAATATCAAAGGACAAAAGATGAGCCGCGTTGTAATATACATTATTCCGAGTCGAGTTATTAAAAGATAGAAAGCATAGTTTAATTATCTCCTCTGTGGCCGCAGCAGAACGTTCAGTTTACACTCAGAGAGCTCATGGTCTCACACACAAGAGTCTGACCAGCGAAGTGACCAAGAGGTCTGGGCAGAACGTACATTATACACACTTGTTGCAAGACGTAACATTATACATCAGATATGATGATGAATAGTGAATAAAAAATGGTTCCCAGTTACGGGAAGTAATAATAACACAACCTTGCTTTGGCTGGCTGGGGAGATTACCTTGTTGGTAGAAGAGGAAAAGATTTAGGTCAAATGTCATCCTGTCTCCGAGTCCTTAGAGGAACAGTTGAATATGTATTTTCGAATATGTATAGATAACATTCCCATCACAGTAGTGCGGCAGCGAAAGGGTTATTAACACTTGTGTGTATGTTGAGCTATACTGTATCGTACCCATTCTGCAATCTGTTATTAAATAAAGTTTTCCTTCACCAGGTGGACGTGCTCGACATCAACGACAACGAGCCGCGCTTTGCCCGCGCCATCGTCCCGGTGGAGATCTCGGAGAGCGTCCCGGTGGGCACGCGCATCCCGCTGGACGGCGCCGCGGACCCCGACGTGGGGGACAACGCCCTGCACACCTACTCGCTGACCCCCGCCAACAACAACTTCTTCAGGATCGACGTGCGCACGCGGACCGACGGCGCCAAGTACGCGGAGCTGGTGGTGACGCGCGACCTGGACCGGGAGGTGCGCTCCAACTACCAGCTGCAGCTGACGGCGTCGGACAACGGCGTGCCGCCGCGCTCCGGCTCCACGCTGCTCCAGATCAGCATCTCGGACTCCAACGACAACAGCCCTCTGTTCGACGAGCAGGCGTACGTCATCAGCCTGGCGGAGAACTCGCCCCTCGGGACGCTGATCGTCGACCTGAACGCCACGGACCCGGACGAGGGCACCAACGGGAAGATCGTCTACTCGTTCAGCAGCCACGTCTCGCCCAAGATCCTGGAGACGTTCAAGATAAACCCGGAGAACGGCCACATCACGCTCGTCAAGAAGGTGGACTTCGAGAGCACCTCCTCGTACGAGCTGGACGTGCGGGCGCAGGACCTGGGCCCCAACTCCATCCCGGGCCTCTGCAAGGTGGTGGTGAAGGTGGTGGACGTGAACGACAACCGGCCCGAGATCAACGTGAACCTCATGACCCCCGGCAAGGAGGAGGTGGCGTACATCTCGGAGGGCGCGCCCGTGGACACGTTCATCGCCCTGGTGCGCCTGGACGACGCCGACGCGGGGCTGAACGGCGACGTGGCGTGCCGCCTGCACGGCCACGGCCACTTCCGTCTGCAGAAGACCTACGAGAAGAACTACATGATCCTGACCAACGTGTCGCTGGACCGCGAGAAGCGCTCCGAGTACAGCCTGACGGTCATCGCCGAGGACCGCGGCTCGCCCAGCCTCTCCACCATCAAGCACTTCACCGTCCAGGTGCTGGACGAGAACGACAACCCGCCGCGCTTCGAGAAGAGCCGCTACGAGGTGTTCAAGTCAGAGAACAACTCCCCCGGGGCGTACCTCATGACGGTGGTGGCCTCCGACCCCGACCTGGGCACCAACGGCCAGGTGACCTACACCGTGGTGGAGGCCCTGGTGCACGGCAGCCCCATCTCCACCTACGTCACCATCGACCCCTCCAACGGCGCCGTCTACGCCCTGCGCAGCTTCGACCACGAGGACGTGAGCCGCGTCTCCTTCACCGTGCAGGCCCGCGACGGGGGCAACCCGGCCCTCTCCGCCAACGCCACGGTGCTGCTGACGGTGCTGGACGAGAACGACAACGCGCCCGTCATCCACGCGCCCTCCCTCCGCAACCACACGGCGGACGTGGCGGTGTGGCGCTACGCCTCGCGCGGCACGCTGGTGGTCGCGCTGAAGGCCACGGACCGCGACGGCGGCGCCAACGGCGAGCTGAGCTGCTCCATCGTCGGCGGCAACGAGGACGGGCTGTTCGCCATGGACGCGCGGCGCTGCGAGCTGCGCACCAACGGCAGCCTGGAGGGGGCGCCGCTGGGCGCGCTGCTGGAGGTGCGGGTGGAGGTGCAGGACCGCGGCGCCGTGAGGCTGACGGCGGGCGCCGCGCTCCGGCTCTCGCTGCAGGAGGAGAACGTGGCCGCGCTGCCGCCCCTGCACCCCACCGGCTCCAGCGGCCACCCGCCGCTGGACCTGTCGCTCATCGTCATCATCTCGCTGGGCGCCGTGTGCGCGCTGCTCCTCGTCGTCATGGTGATGTTCGCCACCGCGCGCTGCGGCCGCCGCGACAAGAAGAAGGACCCGCGCCGCAACTACAACTGCCGCGTGGCGGAGAGCAGCTACCAGAACCACCCCAAGATGCCGGCGCGGCAGATCCACAAGGGCGACATCACGCTGGTGCCCACCGTCAACGGCACGCTGCTGCCGGCCCTGCGCGCCCACCCGCGCTCCCCGTCCGCCTCGCCCGCGCCCGACCGGGGCGCCATGGGGAGCCGGGGGAGCCACCACAGCCGCCAGTCGCTCAACAGCCTGGTCACCATCTCCTCCAATCACGTGCAGGAGAACTTCGCCCTGGAGCTGGCTCACAGCGCCCCCCCGGTGGAGGTAAGCAGCAACAGCACCTCCTTTAAACACCCAGATAGATTTGATTTGATTTGAAATCTTTATGTCGAACATGTAAATAAATACAAACCATATAAAATCAAAACAAATCATTCATCTCAAGAAATTAAATGGATTTTTCTTTTTAATAAATAAACAAAAGTAAAACATAACTCAATTTACATGTTCGAAAAGGAGTATGAAGAAGTATACACTTATTTGATCCTACCCCTTAAATTATGCTGCTCTGATTAAAAGTTCCCTAAAATTAAAATAATCACGTAAAGTACCGGCAATATTATACTTAATGAGTACAGGACCTGAGTAAAAATACTTAGTTACTTTCCAACACTGGAGGTGGAGAGAGAGACAGAGGGAACAAAGAGTGAGAGAGACAGAGAGAGAGAGAGAGAGAGAGAGAGAGAGAGAGAGAGAGAGAGAGAGAGAGAGAGTGAGAGTGAGAGTGAGAGAGAGAGAGAGAGAGATAGAGAGAGAGAGAGAGATAGAGAGAGAGAGAGAGAGAGAGAGAGAGACAGAGAGTGAGTCAGAGAGAGAGAGAGAGAGAGACAGAGGGAACAAAGAGTGAGAGAGATAGAGAGTGAGAGAGATAGAGAGAGAGAGAGAGAGAGAGAGAGAGAGAGATGTTAGTGGTTAATAATCTCCCCCCAGGGTCAGACTCCATAACTACCTTCTCTGCTAATATTAGTCTTGGAGCCCGACGGCTGCTTATGATCTTAACTAAAGCCACCATTAATTATGGATGTCTTCTGGTAGAAACTCTATGAATCACTTTGTGACACACTGCTATGTTATTTCAACACAGCCTTAACCCTGTCACTGCCACACGACAGAAGGATAATAACCCTTTACCATCACGCTACCGCGGTTAAACTGCTGTCGTGCGGCATGGAAAGGGTTAACCTTCCGTATTGTCGCAGTGAAAGGGTTGAAACCATTTGGTAGTGCTGCAGTGAAAGGGTTAATACTTAACACTGTCCTTAACCCTTTCACTGCCACACGACAGAAGGTTAACCGTCTGTAGTGTGATAGTAAAGGGTTAACCCTTTGTCGTGTGGCAGTGAAAGGGTTATTAACCTTCCGTATTGTCGCAGTGAAAGGGTTAAACCATTTGGTAGTGCTGCAGTGAAAGGGTTAATTAATACTTAACACTGTCCTTAATAAGCAACCAATGCCTGTGTGTTATTATTATTTTGCCTTGTATCTTACGTTCAGTGTTTGTTCTGGGTATTTTGTCCCTCGCCGCCCCCCATACCTCCGTTACCTTCAGCCCTTTGTGTCATACTTTCGTTGAGTCCCATCACCTCACATTAAGGTCACATCACCCCCCCCCCCCTCCCCCCCCCCTCCCATTGTCATGGCGACGTCTGACATCATCACTGTTCATTTTCCCTCCTCCTCCTCATTTTTTCCCTTTTTTTCTTTTCTTTCTTTCTTTCTTTCTTTTTTTCCCCTTTTCTTCCGTTTCTGCGATTTGTAGCAAGTTTCACAGCTTCTGACTATGCTTCATCAGGGCCAGTACCAGCCTCGCCCCAGCTTCAGGGGGAACAAGCACACCCGGAGCTACAGGTAACCATGGCAACCACACACACACACACACACACACACACACACACACACACACACACACACACACACACACACGTCTGGTCAGTAACATGGGTCTCCCAGTCCCTCCACTCTGCAGTAAACAGTCATCACTGATACAGAGTGTCTGGTCAGTAACATGGGTCTCCCAGTCCCTCCACTCTGCAGTAAACAGTCATCACTGATATAGAGTGTCTGGTCAGTAACATGGGTCTCCCAGTCCCTCCTCTCTGCAGTAAACAGTCATCACTGATATAGAGTGTCTGGTCAGTAACATGGGTCTCCCAGTCCCTCCACTCTGCAGTAAACAGCCATCACTGATATAGTGTCTCGTCAGTAACATGGGTCTCCCAGTCCCTCCACTCTGCAGTAAACAGCCATCACTGATATAGAGTGTCTGGTCAGTAACATGGGTCTCTCAGTCCCTCCACTCTGCAGTAAACAGCCATCACTGATATAGAGTGTCTGGTCAGTAACATGGGTCTCCCAGTCCCTCCACTCTGCAGTAAACAGACATCACTGATATAGAGTGTCTGGTCAGTAACATGGGTCTCCCAGTCCCTCCACTCTGCAGTAAACAGTCATCACTGATATAGAGTGTCTGGTCAGTAACATGGGTCTCCCAGTCCCCCTCCACTCTGCAGTAAACAGCCATCACTGATATAGTGTCTGGTCAGTAACATGGGTCTCCCAGTCCCTCCACTCTGCAGTAAACAGCCATCACTGATGCAGAGTGTCTGGTCAGTAACATGGGTCTCTCAGTCCCTCCACTCTGCAGTAAACAGCCATCACTGATATAGAGTGTCTGGTCAGTAACATGGGTCTCCCAGTCCCTCCACTCTGCAGTAAACAGTCATCACTGATATAGAGTGTCTGGTCAGTAACATGGGTCTCCCAGTCCCTCCACTCTGCAGTAAACAGCCATCACTGATATAGAGTGTCTGGTCAGTAACATGGGTCTCTCAGTCCCTCCACTCTGCAGTAAACAGTCATCACTGATATAGAGTGTCTGGTCAGTAACATGGGTCTCCCAGTCCCTCCACTCTGCAGTAAACAGCCATCACTGATATAGTGTCTGGTCAGTAACATGGGTCTCTCAGTCCCTCTGCTCTGCAGTAAACAGACATCACTGATACAGAGTGTCTGGTCAGTAACATGGGTCTCTCAGTCCCTCCACTCTGCAGTAAACAGTCATCACTGATATAGAGTGTCTGGTCAGTAACATGGGTCTCCCAGTCCCTCCACTCTGCAGTAAACAGTCATCACTGATATAGAGTGTCTGGTCAGTAACATGGGTCTCCCAGTCCCTCCACTCTGCAGTAAACAGCCATCACTGATAGAGTGTCTGGTCAGTAACATGAGTCTCTCTCAGTCCCTCCACTCTGCAGTAAACAGTCATCACTGATATTATAGTGTCTGGTCAGTAAAATGGGTCTCCCAGTCCCTCCACTCTGCAGTAAACAGCCATCACTGATATAGAGTGTCTGGTCAGTAACATGGGTCTCCCAGTCCCTCCACTCTGCAGTAAACAGACATCACTGATATAGTGTCTGGTCAGTAACATGGGTCTCCCAGTCCCTCCACTCTGCAGTAAACAGTCATCACTGATATAGAGTGTCTGGTCAGTAACATGGGTCTCCCAGTCCCTCCACTCTGCAGTAAACAGTCATCACTGATATAGAGTGTCTGGTCAGTAACATGGGTCTCCCAGTCCCTCCACTCTGCAGTAAACAGCCATCACTGATATAGAGTGTCTGGTCAGTAACATGGGTCTCTCAGTCCCTCCACTCTGCAGTAAACAGTCATCACTGATATAGAGTGTCTGGTCAGTAACATGGGTCTCCCAGTCCCTCCACTCTGCAGTAAACAGCCATCACTGATATAGAGTGTCTGGTCAGTAACATGGGTCTCTCAGTCCCTCTGCTCTGCAGTAAACAGACATCACTGATACAGAGTGTCTGGTCAGTAACATGGGTCTCTCAGTCCCTCCACTCTGCAGTAAACAGTCATCACTGATATAGAGTGTCTGGTCAGTAACATGGGTCTCCCAGTCCCTCCACTCTGCAGTAAACAGACATCACTGATATAGAGTGTCTGGTCAGTAACATGGGTCTCCCAGTCCCTCCACTCTGCAGTAAACAGTCATCACTGATATAGAGTGTCTGGTCAGTAACATGGGTCTCCAGTCCCTCCACTCTGCAGTAAACAGTCATCACTGATATAGAGTGTCTGGTCAGTAACATGGGTCTCCCAGTCCCCCCACTCTGCAGTAAACAGCCATCACTGATATAGAGTGTCTGGTCAGTAACATGGGTCTCCCAGTCCCTCCACTCTGCAGTAAACAGCCATCACTGATGCAGAGTGTCTGGTCAGTAACATGGGTCTCTCAGTCCCTCCACTCTGCAGTAAACAGCCATCACTGATATAGAGTGTCTGGTCAGTAACATGGGTCTCCCAGTCCCTCCACTCTGCAGTAAACAGTCATCACTGATATAGAGTGTCTGGTCAGTAACATGGGTCTCCCAGTCCCTCCACTCTGCAGTAAACAGCCATCACTGATATAGAGTGTCTGGTCAGTAACATGGGTCTCCCAGTCCCTCCACTCTGCAGTAAACAGCCATCACTGATGCAGAGTGTCTGGTCAGTAACATGGGTCTCTCAGTCCCTCCACTCTGCAGTAAACAGTCATCACTGATATAGAGTGTCTGGTCAGTAACATGGGTCTCCCAGTCCCTCCACTCGGCAGTAAACAGTCATCGCTGATACAGAGTGTGGAGTCAAACTGCAGCCCTAATAACTTAATATCTCTTCACATTATGGTAATATTATGTAAAGCCCTCCTCATCGACACAGCGGCCAAATCCTGAACTGTTTGATGATATTATGCCCGATGATCAACCAATCACATCCTGAGACTTAACCCAAATCGTCTCTCCCTCCCTCTCCTTTCTTCTCTTTCTCTTTCGTTCTCTCCTACTCTCTCTGTCTCTTTGTCGCTCCCTCTCTATCTGTCCCACTATATGTATCTCTCTCTCTCTCTATCTCTCTCTTTCTTTCCTACTCTCCCTCTCCCTCTCTCTCCCCCCCCTCTCTCTCTCTCTCTCTCTCTCCCCCCCCCCCCTCTCTCTCTCTCTCTCTCTCTCTCTCTCTCTCTCCTACTCTCTCCCTCTCCCTCTCTCTCTCTCCCCCCCCTCTCTCTCTCTCTCTCTCTCTCTCCCCCCCTCTCTCCTCTCTCTCTCTCCCCCCCCCCCTCTCTCTCTCTCTCTCTCTCTCCCCCCCCCCCCCCCCCCCCCCCCCTCTCAGATATGCCCTGAACGAGATGGATAAGTTCAGTCTGAAGGACAGCGGTCGGGGCGACAGCGAGGCCGGGGACAGTGACTACGAGGCGGGTCGAGAGTCTCCCATGGACCGCCTGCTGGGCGAGGCGTTCACCGAGCTGTACCCCCCCGACGGCCCCCCGCACAGGGCGCACACAGGTACATTCACGCCCCGCTCACACCCCCCCACCTGCTCACACCCCCCACCTGCTCACATGACATACGTGTAATGAAACACGTATGTGTGCAACTGAACATTTTGAAAGATTGAAAAATAGAGCCGATGGTGGGTCTATTTGAGGCATTTATCTTTTTTATGCTCGCTTATGCCTGTATTTTTCACTGTCGTGAAGCACTTTGAACTGCAACTTCTGTATGAAAAGTGCTCTACAAATAAAGTTATTATTATTATTATTATTATTATTATGGGGGCGGCGCAGAGAGGGTTGCATCCTCCTGGTCATCATCACGAGACGTCCACTCACAGGGAGACG
This sequence comes from Notolepis coatsorum, assembly GCF_963971535.1. Taxonomy (NCBI): domain Eukaryota; kingdom Metazoa; phylum Chordata; class Actinopteri; order Aulopiformes; family Paralepididae; genus Notolepis; species Notolepis coatsorum. The sequence continues at coordinate 12,142 of NW_028174240.1, forward strand.
GGGAGACGGGACAGGCGTTAGACAGTTTGCGTGATTGTGATGGGCGGGACATAGCAATAGATACATGTTTAATTATTTATTCCTAATTTTCACCTAAAACGTTTTATTTCTAAGCCACTGCCGTTGTCTTAAGCGTAACCTTAACCTCACCGGAGAGACAGAAACCAGCCTGGAAACCAGACAGAGGTGGGAAAAAGATGAGAATTGATTTTTGAAGGTATAACGCAGCGCTAGTGATAGCAGTTAAACCAGACGATTGACCGCATCTCTGGTGTTGACCTTCATCTCTCTCTCTTCATATCTCCTGTCTCGCTCTCATCATATCTCCTGTCTCTCTCTCTCTCTCATCGTATCTCCTGTCTCTCTCTCTCTCTCTCTTCATATCTCCTCTCTCTCTCTCTTCATATCTCCTGTCTCTCTCTCTCTCTCTCTCTCATCGTATCTCCTGTCTCTCTCTCTCTCTCTTCATATCTCCTCTCTCTCTCTCTTCATATCTCCTGTCTCTCTCTCATCATATCTCCTGTCTCTCTCTTTGTTTGTTTTGTTTTGAATACCGATATTTTTCGATATCACATTTTAATGCCGATATCGGCCGATAATATCGGACATCCCTA
>NW_028174239.1:0-14351 GCF_963971535.1 Notolepis coatsorum
GGGGGGGGGGGGGGCACAGAGGTCACTGTGGAATGCAGATGCGACTCATGTTCTTTTTGACGGAGGGGGGGAACAGAGGGGGTCATTCAGAGACATGATCGCTAAGCAACCGCCTGACGTGAAATCTTAATTAATTAGGCTGAGGCCGCGGCAACATCTCACTTAAAGGAAAACTCCAACATTTTGGGAAATTATCTTATTTGCCATCTACCCTGGAGTTAGACAAGAAGATGCATACCCTTTTTCTTCTCTGTGCATGCAGTAGGAGTAGGAAGACGTTGGGAACTAGGCTAATGGAGGAACCTACTTCCAGTGACTGACGCTAAGCTAGGCTAACGGTGCATGTCTTCCTACTCCCTACTGCATGCACAGAAAATAAAAAGGGTATGTATCTTCTTGTCTAACTCCCGGGTAGATGCCAAATAATCTAATTTCCCAAAATGTTGGAGTTTTCCTTTAAGTTAATAATATGCATTGAAATTCCCTGAACTGAATTGCTAGGTTTTTTACCATTTATTTGTACACATCATTATTATTATTGGTGAAAAGCGTGTTACGGCACAACATGAAAAATAAAGCAAAAATACTCAGGGGGGGGAAAAAAGGCCCGGATTCCAATCCCCAGTGTGGGGGTACTACTTCCGACCACAACCTGTTTGAGCTCATGCCGTCTGGCAGACGGTACCGGACTCTCAGATCCACCTCCAAAAGAACTCTGAACAGCCACTTCCACCGGGCCAACAGGCTATACTGACGGAGAGACTCTGAACCATCATGAACCACACGCACGCATAGCACCTTAATTAAATGACTCGCACATAGGGATGGGTACCTTTCACATTTGAATCGATACCGGTACACAACGGTACCTTTTTTCGGTACTTTAGTCTCAAGAAATTTTATTTACCTACCCCAGTCGTAAAAAAAAAATCCAAACTTCAAATAACTACAATTTCGACAGTTTTCGGCTTGTCATTGCTCCGACTGCTTTGTTGTTGAATCAAGTCAAATCCTAGGTAAGCATATATTGTGCGTGTGAACGTTGACATGAAAAGAAAAAAGCAAAAAAAAAAAGAAAAAAGGTAAAAAAATAATAATAATTTTTTTTTTTTTTTTGGTTTCTCACTTGATTCGATACTCGGTAGTACCGACGTGTTTCGGTTCGGTGCCTCAAAAGTACCGAATTCGGTACCCATTCCTAATCGCACACCACATGCACACACTGCTACCACCTCATGTACAAAATGTCTTTTTTTATTTCCAAAAAACTTTCAAAAGTAAATGATATATTGTATAGAGTAAAGTTATATTGTATAGTATAGGATTTTGAAAAGTCTATGTGTTGTATTGGACTGTATTGCACACTACTACTACGGTTGTAGGAGCCAAGGAAAACAAGCATCTCACGTTTTCGGAACGTATGTACATTTTAAAAGCTGTGACAATAAAGGAATCTGAATCTGAAGGTATTACTTCTTCAAGTTCAAGTTCAAGTTTCAATCATTGTATTCTGATCATTGTATTAGCGACTCCTACTGGGGGGGGGGGGGGGGTGTCTCGGGGAGATAGCACGAACCTTACGCTCTCTCGGTGAAACTCCTCACCGCCAGTTGAAAATAAGAAGTGGTCTACACCCTCCCCAGGCCCACAGAGGGTGGCGCAATGCTCAGGACCATGATACGCACGGGGTAATTTTTTTTATATATATATATATACATATAGATATATCCCAGAAACCAATGCCCACAGGTGGGAACTGGAGACTCTAAAAAACAGGGAAACGGGTTGGGGGAACAGACCGCCCGGCAGACAGTGATACATGGACGGAGTAGGCGAGACAGAGAGAGAGTAAAAGCCCCCTGTGAAAGTGACTTTCCCTCTGCTGCTCGACGGGGAATAGAATCTGATTAGTCAGATGTCAAGCGGTGGTGCGCGGCGGCATAACGCTCCACCGTTTGGGTGGCAAATGGCATCGGAATACAACCGGGAACACATCTATATTCCTCTTCACGCTAGACTAGACACCCGCTCACCGTCCCTGTCCGTGAAGAATAGCACACTGCCATATATTTATTTGGCCAAATTCCTATTAGGCGTGCTCAGCGATGCCGCTATCTCGAGCCTGCAGTTACTTTGCCAACAGGCATGAAACCACAGTTTAAATGTACGGGTGCGAGACGTGGCAAGACAAGCAGCTTATCGAATGAGACACATAACACCCCCCCCCCCCCCCCCCCCACAATATGCTTGCGGTGTTGCACAGCTAAAACATTACAATTGTTATTATTGTTCTTTTTTTTTGGGGGGGGGGGGGGGGGGGGGGCTTTTATTGTGTTTGACAATGGATGTGTTTCCTTCAATTAATGACAGACTGAGAGGGATAGAGAGAGAGAGGAAAAGAAAGAAATTAAGTTACAGGCATTGTAGGTTTCTATTCCAATAGCTTAAAGGGCTGCGTTAGGTTTTTATCACAACATACGGTCCCCCTGAAACAATGCCAATACAGCGTTACATATGGTCAGAGCTCTGTTTCTAGCTCTGCCTGCAACATTTTCTACGTAGTCAGTGAGTTTCCTGGCTCACAGATGTTCTTTCAATTTGGCAGTGGATGCTGGCGTTAGAGCAACTTACTTTGGTGCATGTCTTTTAAAAAAGTGTTTATTTGATACATCTTAATGTTCTTGCACTTCCGCACATGGACTACTGGGCTGCTTAATTAAATCAAAACTCTGCAAATTAAGGCATTTTCCACGTCTGTGAATTCAAATGCTAATTGCTTGTGCTATAAACCTGCAGCAATTAAAAGCGATGGGTTACAATAGAGCCAAAAGATAGTGAGGATTGTGTGCAGTATGCCAGCTGCTGCTGACAGAGACAACCTCTGGAGTTGTTCAGAGGAGAGTCAGCAGCTAGTATGAGTCTGTCAGTATATACTAGTGTGAGTCTGTCAGTATATACTAGTATGAGTCTGTCAGTATATACTAGTGTGAGTCTGTCAGTATATTCTAGTATGAGTCTGTCAGTATATACTAGTGTGAGTCTGTCAGTATATACTAGTATGAGTCTGTCAGTATATACTAGTATGAGTCTGTCAGTATATACTAGTGTGAGTCTGTCAGTATATACTAGTATGAGTCTGTCAGTATATACTAGTGTGAGTCTGTCAGTATATACTAGTATGAGTCTGTCAGTATATACTAGTGTGAGTCTGTCAGTATATACTAGCATGAGTCTGTCAGTATATACTAGTATGAGTCTGTCAGTATATACTAGTATGAGTCTGTCAGTATATACTAGTATGAGTCTGTCAGTATATACTAGTATGAGTCTGTCAGTATATACTAGTGTGAGTCTGTCAGTATATACTAGTATGAGTCTGTCAGTATATACTAGTGTGAGTCTGTCAGTATATTCTAGTATGAGTCTGTCAGTATATACTAGTGTGAGTCTGTCAGTATATACTAGTATGAGTCTGTCAGTATATACTAGTATGAGTCTGTCAGTATATACTAGTGTGAGTCTGTCAGTATATACTAGTATGAGTCTGTCAGTATATACTAGTATGAGTCTGTCAGTATATACTAGTGTGAGTCTGTCAGTATATACTAGTGTGAGTCTGTCAGTATATACTAGTATGAGTCTGTCAGTATATACTAGTGTGAGTCTGTCAGTATATACTAGTGTGAGTCTGTCAGTATATACTAGTGTGAGTCTGTCAGTATATACTAGTGTGAGTCTGTCAGTATATACTAGTATGAGTCTGTCAGTTTATACTAGTATGAGTCTGTCAGTATATACTAGTGTGAGTCTGTCAGTATATTCTAGTATGAGTCTGTCAGTATATACTAGTGTGAGTCTGTCAGTATATACTAGTGTGAGTCTGTCAGTATATACTAGTGTGAGTCTGTCAGTATACTAGTGTGAGTCTGTCAGTATATACTAGTATGAGTCTGTCAGTATATACTAGTATGAGTCTGTCAGTATATACTAGTGTGAGTCTGTCAGTATATACTAGTGTGAGTCTGTCAGTATACTAGTGTGAGTCTGTCAGTATACTAGTATGAGTCTGTCAGTATATACTAGTATGAGTCTGTCAGTATATACTAGTATGAGTCTGTCAGTATATACTAGTGTGAGTCTGTCAGTATATACTAGTGTGAGTCTGTCAGTATATACTAGTGTGAGTCTGTCAGTATATACTAGTGTGAGTCTGTCAGTATATACTAGTATGAGTCTGTCAGTATATACTAGTGTGAGTCTGTCAGTATATACTAGTATGAGTCTGTCAGTATATACTAGTGTGAGTCTGTCAGTATATACTAGTATGAGTCTGTCAGTATATACTAGTATGAGTCTGTCAGTATATACTAGTATGAGTCTGTCAGTATATACTAGTATGAGTCTGTCAGTATATACTAGTATGAGTCTGTCAGTATATACTAGTATGAGTCTGTCAGTATATACTAGCGTGAGTCTGTCAGTATATACTAGTATGAGTCTGTCAGTATATACTAGTGTGAGTCTGTCAGTATATACTAGTATGAGTCTGTCAGTATATACTAGTGTGAGTCTGTCAGTATATACTAGTGTGAGTCTGTCAGTATATACTAGTATGAGTCTGTCAGTATATACTAGTGTGAGTCTGTCAGTATATACTAGTCAGTATATACTAGTGTGAGTCTGTCAGTATATACTAGTGTGAGTCTGTCAGTATATACTAGTGTGAGTCTGTCAGTATATACTAGTGTGAGTCTGTCAGTATATACTAGTCAGTATATACTAGTGTGAGTCTGTCAGTATATACTAGTGTGAGTCTGTCAGTATATACTAGTGTGAGTCTGTCAGTATATACTAGTATGAGTCTGTCAGTATATACTAGTGTGAGTCTGTCAGTATATACTAGTATGAGTCTGTCAGTATATACTAGTGTGAGTCTGTCAGTATATACTAGTGTGAGTCTGTCAGTATATACTAGTGTGAGTCTGTCAGTATATACTAGTGTGAGTCTGTCAGTATATACTAGTATGAGTCTGTCAGTATATACTAGTGTGAGTCTGTCAGTATATACTAGTGTGAGTCTGTCAGTATACTAGTATGAGTCTGTCAGTATATACTAGTGTGAGTCTGTCAGTATATACTAGTATGAGTCTGTCAGTATATACTAGTGTGAGTCTGTCAGTATATACTAGTATGAGTCTGTCAGTATATACTAGTGTGAGTCTGTCAGTATATACTAGTATGAGTCTGTCAGTATATACTAGTGTGAGTCTGTCAGTATATACTAGTGTGAGTCTGTCAGTATATACTAGTATGAGTCTGTCAGTATATACTAGTATGAGTCTGTCAGTATACTAGTATGAGTCTGTCAGTATATACTAGTGTGAGTCTGTCAGTATATACTAGTATGAGTCTGTCAGTATATACTAGTGTGAGTCTGTCAGTATATACTAGTGTGAGTCTGTCAGTATATACTAGTGTGAGTCTGTCAGTATATACTAGTGTGAGTCTGTCAGTATATACTAGTGTGAGTCTGTCAGTATACTAGTATGAGTCTGTCAGTATATACTAGTATGAGTCTGTCAGTATATACTAGTGTGAGTCTGTCAGTATATACTAGTATGAGTCTGTCAGTATACTAGTATGAGTCTGTCAGTATATACTAGTGTGAGTCTGTCAGTATATACTAGTATGAGTCTGTCAGTATACTAGTATGAGTCTGTCAGTATATACTAGTGTGAGTCTGTCAGTATATACTAGTATGAGTCTGTCAGTATATACTAGTATGAGTCTGTCAGTATACTAGTATGAGTCTGTCAGTATATACTAGTGTGAGTCTGTCAGTATATACTAGTGTGAGTCTGTCAGTATATACTAGTGTGAGTCTGTCAGTATATACTAGTGTGAGTCTGTCAGTATATACTAGTATGAGTCTGTCAGTATATACTAGTATGAGTCTGTCAGTATATACTAGCATGAGTCTGTCTGTCAGTATATACTAGTATGAGTCTGAGTCTGTCAGTATATACTAGTATGAGTCTGTCTGTCAGTATATACTAGTATGAGTCTGTCAGTATATACTAGTATGAGTCTGTCAGTATATACTAGTATGAGTCTGTCAGTATATACTAGTATGAGTCTGTCAGTATATACTAGTATGAGTCTGTCAGTATATTCTAGTATGAGTCTGTCAGTATATACTAGTGTGAGTCTGTCAGTATATACTAGTATGAGTCTGTCAGTATATACTAGTGTGAGTCTGTCAGTATATACTAGTCAGTATATACTAGTGTGAGTCTGTCAGTATATACTAGTGTGAGTCTGTCAGTATATACTAGTGTGAGTCTGTCAGTATATACTAGTGTGAGTCTGTCAGTATATACTAGTCAGTATATACTAGTGTGAGTCTGTCAGTATATACTAGTGTGAGTCTGTCAGTATATACTAGTGTGAGTCTGTCAGTATATTCTAGTATGAGTCTGTCAGTATATACTAGTGTGAGTCTGTCAGTATATACTAGTGTGAGTCTGTCAGTATATACTAGTGTGAGTCTGTCAGTATACTAGTGTGAGTCTGTCAGTATATACTAGTATGAGTCTGTCAGTATATACTAGTATGAGTCTGTCAGTATATACTAGTGTGAGTCTGTCAGTATATACTAGTGTGAGTCTGTCAGTATACTAGTGTGAGTCTGTCAGTATACTAGTATGAGTCTGTCAGTATATACTAGTATGAGTCTGTCAGTATATACTAGTATGAGTCTGTCAGTATATACTAGTGTGAGTCTGTCAGTATATACTAGTGTGAGTCTGTCAGTATATACTAGTGTGAGTCTGTCAGTATATACTAGTGTGAGTCTGTCAGTATATACTAGTATGAGTCTGTCAGTATATACTAGTGTGAGTCTGTCAGTATATACTAGTATGAGTCTGTCAGTATATACTAGTGTGAGTCTGTCAGTATATACTAGTATGAGTCTGTCAGTATATACTAGTATGAGTCTGTCAGTATATACTAGTATGAGTCTGTCAGTATATACTAGTATGAGTCTGTCAGTATATACTAGTATGAGTCTGTCAGTATATACTAGTATGAGTCTGTCAGTATATACTAGCGTGAGTCTGTCAGTATATACTAGTATGAGTCTGTCAGTATATACTAGTGTGAGTCTGTCAGTATATACTAGTATGAGTCTGTCAGTATATACTAGTGTGAGTCTGTCAGTATATACTAGTGTGAGTCTGTCAGTATATACTAGTATGAGTCTGTCAGTATATACTAGTGTGAGTCTGTCAGTATATACTAGTCAGTATATACTAGTGTGAGTCTGTCAGTATATACTAGTGTGAGTCTGTCAGTATATACTAGTGTGAGTCTGTCAGTATATACTAGTGTGAGTCTGTCAGTATATACTAGTCAGTATATACTAGTGTGAGTCTGTCAGTATATACTAGTGTGAGTCTGTCAGTATATACTAGTGTGAGTCTGTCAGTATATACTAGTATGAGTCTGTCAGTATATACTAGTGTGAGTCTGTCAGTATATACTAGTATGAGTCTGTCAGTATATACTAGTGTGAGTCTGTCAGTATATACTAGTGTGAGTCTGTCAGTATATACTAGTGTGAGTCTGTCAGTATATACTAGTGTGAGTCTGTCAGTATATACTAGTATGAGTCTGTCAGTATATACTAGTGTGAGTCTGTCAGTATATACTAGTGTGAGTCTGTCAGTATACTAGTATGAGTCTGTCAGTATATACTAGTGTGAGTCTGTCAGTATATACTAGTATGAGTCTGTCAGTATATACTAGTGTGAGTCTGTCAGTATATACTAGTATGAGTCTGTCAGTATATACTAGTGTGAGTCTGTCAGTATATACTAGTATGAGTCTGTCAGTATATACTAGTGTGAGTCTGTCAGTATATACTAGTGTGAGTCTGTCAGTATATACTAGTATGAGTCTGTCAGTATATACTAGTATGAGTCTGTCAGTATACTAGTATGAGTCTGTCAGTATATACTAGTGTGAGTCTGTCAGTATATACTAGTATGAGTCTGTCAGTATATACTAGTGTGAGTCTGTCAGTATATACTAGTGTGAGTCTGTCAGTATATACTAGTGTGAGTCTGTCAGTATATACTAGTGTGAGTCTGTCAGTATATACTAGTGTGAGTCTGTCAGTATACTAGTATGAGTCTGTCAGTATATACTAGTATGAGTCTGTCAGTATATACTAGTGTGAGTCTGTCAGTATATACTAGTATGAGTCTGTCAGTATACTAGTATGAGTCTGTCAGTATATACTAGTGTGAGTCTGTCAGTATATACTAGTATGAGTCTGTCAGTATACTAGTATGAGTCTGTCAGTATATACTAGTGTGAGTCTGTCAGTATATACTAGTATGAGTCTGTCAGTATATACTAGTATGAGTCTGTCAGTATACTAGTATGAGTCTGTCAGTATATACTAGTGTGAGTCTGTCAGTATATACTAGTGTGAGTCTGTCAGTATATACTAGTGTGAGTCTGTCAGTATATACTAGTGTGAGTCTGTCAGTATATACTAGTATGAGTCTGTCAGTATATACTAGTATGAGTCTGTCAGTATATACTAGCATGAGTCTGTCTGTCAGTATATACTAGTATGAGTCTGAGTCTGTCAGTATATACTAGTATGAGTCTGTCTGTCAGTATATACTAGTATGAGTCTGTCAGTATATACTAGTATGAGTCTGTCAGTATATACTAGTATGAGTCTGTCAGTATATACTAGTATGAGTCTGTCAGTATATACTAGTATGAGTCTGTCAGTATATTCTAGTATGAGTCTGTCAGTATATACTAGTGTGAGTCTGTCAGTATATACTAGTATGAGTCTGTCAGTATATACTAGTGTGAGTCTGTCAGTATATACTAGTCAGTATATACTAGTGTGAGTCTGTCAGTATATACTAGTGTGAGTCTGTCAGTATATACTAGTGTGAGTCTGTCAGTATATACTAGTGTGAGTCTGTCAGTATATACTAGTCAGTATATACTAGTGTGAGTCTGTCAGTATATACTAGTGTGAGTCTGTCAGTATATACTAGTGTGAGTCTGTCAGTATATACTAGTATGAGTCTGTCAGTATATACTAGTGTGAGTCTGTCAGTATATACTAGTATGAGTCTGTCAGTATATACTAGTGTGAGTCTGTCAGTATATACTAGTGTGAGTCTGTCAGTATATACTAGTGTGAGTCTGTCAGTATATACTAGTGTGAGTCTGTCAGTATATACTAGTATGAGTCTGTCAGTATATACTAGTGTGAGTCTGTCAGTATATACTAGTGTGAGTCTGTCAGTATACTAGTATGAGTCTGTCAGTATATACTAGTGTGAGTCTGTCAGTATATACTAGTATGAGTCTGTCAGTATATACTAGTGTGAGTCTGTCAGTATATACTAGTATGAGTCTGTCAGTATATACTAGTGTGAGTCTGTCAGTATATACTAGTATGAGTCTGTCAGTATATACTAGTGTGAGTCTGTCAGTATATACTAGTGTGAGTCTGTCAGTATATACTAGTATGAGTCTGTCAGTATATACTAGTATGAGTCTGTCAGTATACTAGTATGAGTCTGTCAGTATATACTAGTGTGAGTCTGTCAGTATATACTAGTATGAGTCTGTCAGTATATACTAGTGTGAGTCTGTCAGTATATACTAGTGTGAGTCTGTCAGTATATACTAGTGTGAGTCTGTCAGTATATACTAGTGTGAGTCTGTCAGTATATACTAGTGTGAGTCTGTCAGTATACTAGTATGAGTCTGTCAGTATATACTAGTATGAGTCTGTCAGTATATACTAGTGTGAGTCTGTCAGTATATACTAGTATGAGTCTGTCAGTATACTAGTATGAGTCTGTCAGTATATACTAGTGTGAGTCTGTCAGTATATACTAGTATGAGTCTGTCAGTATACTAGTATGAGTCTGTCAGTATATACTAGTGTGAGTCTGTCAGTATATACTAGTATGAGTCTGTCAGTATATACTAGTATGAGTCTGTCAGTATACTAGTATGAGTCTGTCAGTATATACTAGTGTGAGTCTGTCAGTATATACTAGTGTGAGTCTGTCAGTATATACTAGTGTGAGTCTGTCAGTATATACTAGTGTGAGTCTGTCAGTATATACTAGTATGAGTCTGTCAGTATATACTAGTATGAGTCTGTCAGTATATACTAGCATGAGTCTGTCTGTCAGTATATACTAGTATGAGTCTGAGTCTGTCAGTATATACTAGTATGAGTCTGTCTGTCAGTATATACTAGTATGAGTCTGTCAGTATATACTAGTATGAGTCTGTCAGTATATACTAGTATGAGTCTGTCAGTATATACTAGTATGAGTCTGTCAGTATATTCTAGTATGAGTCTGTCAGTATATACTAGTGTGAGTCTGTCAGTATATACTAGTATGGTACATGTAGTAAAAACAACACAGGCAGTGTAAACAATTAGGTCAATTTGGTCAGTATAATTTACTATCTAACTAGCTGAAAATATATATATATATATATTCACATTATTCACAGTGTCACATAAGGTGCAGTATGCATAAGGTAGTGTTATAATTTACTATCTACTGAGTATACATTATAAATAGTATCACAGTATCCACTGACATATACATTATTCACAGTATCACAGTATCACAGTATCCACATAAGGTGCAGTATGCCTAAGGTAGTGTAGGTTGTCCTCCTTGGGTTCCTATAAGTCCCAGGTCAATGTCTGGTAGCAGTCGCTGCCCCCCTGTTGTGGGGCCTGGAGGCTGCTAGTCGCTGCCCACTGTTGTGGAGCCTGATGGCCGCTGGTATGAAGGACTGTCCCAGGTGGTTAGTTGAGTGTCGGGGGGGAATGAAATGATATACAAGATACAAGATACAATGCTATTTATGATATGATATTTATTTAGTATATATATATTATATATCATATATGTATATGTATATTTATATTTATATTTATATAAATGTATTGGATTGGATACAGCGTTTATACATATAATTAACAATAGAATACAATTATATAATTTGTGAAGAATAGTTCAAAAGGGGTAGGAATAAAAAAGAAAAAGCGTGTATACTTTTTCCTACTCCTTTTTCGAACAGGGTAAACTATGATTTGTTTATCTGCTTCTCTTTTTGTTGTCTTTAAAAAAATGTATTATCTTTTAATTATGTCAAATGAACAGATATATTTAGTTTTTTATACTTTCGAAAATAAAAAATCTTTCATTCATTCATTCATAAATTCGCCGTCTTCATCCTCACTGCCTGGCCAACATATATCCAACAGCGGTAGATGGAAACGGGGAAATTGGTGTACAACGGTGCGACGATCCCAGTCAAGGGATTAATTGATTGATTGATTGATTGATTGATTGATTGATTGATTGATTTTATTGTGGATTAGAGACATCATCCAAGGGATAAACACATGATAAAATGCAAGCACTTATTTCCATCATGGTCCCTGGTATTAAAAAACAGGACATACATCAACATAAAACAACATCATAAAACATTAAGATACACTATGCAGTTGAAGATAAAAGAATAATAAATAAATATGCTACCCTCTCTTTCCTATGCCGATAGCCATGATCGTACATGCTTTTTGAAGCCCGTTAACCCGGGGGCCTGTTTAATGCTGCTGGGCAGGCACGAAATGAGTTTAAAAATCTAAATGGAGAAGTTACTTACGGACTTCCGTTGCCGTGACCGTGATGTTGTGCCACATCTCCGTCTCTCGGTCCAGCTGCTTGGCGAGGGTGATCCTCCCGTCGTCAACGTTGATGTTGAACTGCCTCTCCAAGTCCGTGTGTCGATCGATGAAGTATCTGCGGAGAGACAAGACGTCATGGGAATAGGAATCGCACCACTTGTCATCATCATCATACCGTACCGGCCGCGTGTCCACCTCTGGGTACCCGCTGTATCCATAAAGCACAAGGTCTCGTCAGAAACGCTTCGGCCGTGACTTGCTGCAGAGCTGCTGTACAGAATGCATCCCAGGGCGCGGTCCCTTGGGTGCTCTGGCTAATGGGCTGTTATTCATCAACACTGTCCGGTGGAGTAATGGAAGTTAAGAGCAGTAGGAAGTCAATAATTATCATCCGAGGATTAATTACAGCCTTCAGATCAGCAGCGGGGGGGTATGAAAAGGGCCGATAAGGTCCGGGGGAGCGCTCTCGTAGAGTTGACGCTTCCCCTTCGACAAATAGTCCATTAGTACATGTTGTGTCGGAGGTGAGAGAGTGTGTGTTGTTAACCCCGTTTAGGATCTGACAACATACAATTGCTCCCAGGGGCCGTGGGTTTAATGAACTAAGACAGTCTCGTGAGGCAGGGAGAGCCATGTCCTAAAGACAAAGAGATGGATGGCGAGGCGGGGGATGTGATAAATAACATGGAGGTGGTCCATCAACCATTTTTGTCGTGAGTGACCTTGGCTTAGAGATGCATCGGCTGCTGGTTTTTTTTAGCCTAAAGTTTGAAGTACAAAAGGGAACAGAATCACCTCGTTTAATATACAGCAGTATTCTATTCATAGTATTTGATTAGATGACCGTCGCGGTGGGCAAATGGCAGGTGATTGTAAAATAAGTGTGGCAGCCGGTGCTCATTGTTAAATCACAACAACGGAGGCCAATGCTGTACTTATGGAATTGCTCCATAATGGTGGACCAGGAAATGCACGATACGTGAGAGTACTATGAATGAAAGCGTTGGCGTGAGCTAAGCTACAGTAGCCTTGCAGAACACCTATGCATCCAGGTTCTTCAGAGTCCGAATGCAGTCAATGCTCGAGGCCAAGTCCCAGTCCGAGTCACAAGTCCGGGAGGGTCATCAAAGAGAAGTCGCCTATTCTCAGTCCTTGCCCCACAATGGTGAATGAACCACCCACCCCAGTTAGGACAGCCGAAACACGTCCAATCTTTCGCCGTCGAATAAAGACGCACTTCTTCAACCATTATCTGAAAAAAAAAAAGAAAAAAAAAAATCTAACCCTAACTAACCTTACTGTCATACACTTGTCCTAATAAACTAACCTACACTGTAGCACTCAACACTTTGATGAACATTCTTGCTCTGCTGATAGAGTTGTGCCCTTCCTGATGACTTGTCGTACAGAACTTATAAGTCGCTTTGGATAAAAGCATCAGCTAAATGACTAAATGTAAATGTAAATGTGAGTCCTGAAAATCGGTCCTGGAGTCGAGTACTAACAACACTGGCGCTGGGTATGAAACTGAAATAGACACACTCTGTGAAATCTATCTCTCCTGGAGCAGTAGCGTGTTGTGCGCTGCCAATTCACAGGACAAGCCCACACGCTGTCGACGAGAAGAGGAATCTGTCATTATGGGACATAGCTCTCATTTCACACATTTGATTATGTGCGCCTGTCATCCTACACACCTGAATCACACGAGGCTCCAGTGATTCACGTTAGCTAATCCGACAAGGGATGAATTGCTTCAAAATAAACTCCCTCCCTCCCTCCCTCCCTCCCTCCCTCCCTCCCTCCCTCCCTCCCTCCCTCCCTCCCTCCCTCTCAACCTTACTCTCGTCTCAATAGAAACTATTTCCAACCTATTTTGTTCAAGACTTCTGGAATTCCGTCATCGATACACTCTCCCGGGTCATGAGCTGCAGCATTCCTCTCTCCCCCTCCCTCTGTCTACTTGGGGATACACTACTGCTATCAATTTATTAGTCCAGAACACCAAATGCCTGCTCGTTTCCCTAGCTGGCTGTCGCCAAGAAAACTATCCTCTTAAACTGGAAGACAAGAAAACATTTTAATACTGGGCAATGGTTGGGCCTTCTCTCAAATTATATATCACAGGAAACAATCTCAACCGTGGTGGATCACATCGAAGTCTCACAATTAAATAACATCTGGGAATTGCTTGTGGATAATCTAGGCTCCTAATCACATGAGATTGACCTGTGAGCCATCCACTCCATAACCCACCATTCTCTCAATCCCCCTCCTCACCCGCTACTTTACTTACTCCCCTCTCTGCCCCCCCCCCCTTTCCCTTGTCATGTGTATTCGTTGTTGTCCTTCATTGTCCTTAGTTGTAATTTGTTTGTGAATGTCTGAGTTCCCCCCCTCCGAGAGGGCAATGAAATGTCACTATTTTTCTTATTTTACTACACTTTTTATTTAATTTTGCACTGTAAATAGTTAAAACGTATAATAAATAATAAAGTTGTCCCTCGAAGATGGGGGGGTGGATGGAGTGGCCTCAAAAAAGGGCTGGGAAAAAAGCAAGTGATCCAACGGATGCACA
>NW_028174238.1:0-39521 GCF_963971535.1 Notolepis coatsorum
GTCGTCATGTCAGAACACCAGCGTTCTATAACAAGGAAACTATAAAAGAAGGAAAGGTCGTCATGTCAGAACACCAGCGTTCTATAACAAGGAAACTATAAAAGAAGGAAAGGTCGTCATGTCAGAACACCAGCGTTCTATAACAAGGAAACTATAAAAGAAGGAAAGGTCGTCATGTCAGAACACCAGTGTTCTATACCAAGGAAACTATGAAAGAAGGAACAGCAACACCAGCGTTCTGCGCGGCTGGGTGGTGCAGCGGTCTAAGCGCTCGTCACCAACGCGAGAGACACTGGTATCGAATCCGGCTGTCAGCGTTGCCTCGGCTTGGCCGGCCGTCATACTGGCTCAATTGGCAGAGTCAGCGGGAGGGAAGCCTATGGGGTGGGTCCTGGTCGTTGTAAACAGCGACTCCTACAGTTCGGTCGGGGCGCCTGCAGAGCGAGGGAAGGATCTGGAGGGAGGTAGTGTGATCCTTCCACACGTTACACTCTCCCAGTGAGAGTCCGCGCTGCCAGGTGAAAAGAAGCGGTGGGCTGGCTACACATGTGTGGGAGGAAGCATGTGATAGTCTCCGCCCTCCCGGACCGACGGTAGTGGGTAGAGTGCGCAACGACCAGGAAGGGGATTGGGAATTGGCATAATGACTAACATTGGGAGGGGAGAAAAACGGAAAAAGAAGGGGGGAAAAGATAATAATAATAAAAAAAAATAAAGAACACCAGCGTTCTATAACAACTTCAACTTAAAACTACATATTATTTTCCTTTCGGGACTTCATTTGTGCAGTGGTGAAAAGACAAATATAGATCTGTCACAATACATAGACACTCACCACTATAAAAAAAACACCAGCTTCGTTAAAACTACAGTCAAAAAGACCACTATAAAAAAACACCAACTACATTAAAACTACAGTACTTAAAGCATGATATATTAAAATCCATGTGGAGCAATTCTATATAAGTAAATAATAATAAAAGAAGGAAGGGTCATCACGTCAGAACACCAGTGTTCTATAACAAGGAAACTATAAAAGAAGGAAGGGTTGTTGCTACTGATTCCTTTGGAGGCCTCTCTGTTCTCTCCAAATTCACTGGGAAAACTAAATGAAAAAAATGAGCCACATGCACAGCATGTGAAATAACACTTTACCAAAGTAAAATACAGACGAATAAAGAGGTTTCCTTATAACCGTCAGATCAATTAAAGTAATTGACCAGCAGCTTTCACCAGAGCATGATTGCTTGCAGAGTCTTACAGACGTGAGAGCAGCCCAACAAGGCTCATGTATAACTCTGAGTCAAGTAAGTAAAGTATTTGCAATTGAATGTACTTAAAGTATCTAAATGAAAGTAAAAGTTATGCATTCTACATGATGTTTGTGTATTCCAATGCTTGGGAGCGTTCAAACCGTCTAAAGGTTCATGAACACCTGATGAATTGAAAATGGGGGACCCTGATGTAAATGAGACGAAAGTCTTTTTCTGGTCTGCATCCCCTTAACAATTGTGTGTATTGAGCTGTACTGTACTGTACTGTACCCATTCTGCAATCTGTTAATACAGTTTTCAATCAATCAAAACAATTGACCTCTATAGGTTATGTTAAAGTAGTATGTGGTCCAGTTATGCTGCTCTGATTAAAGGTCATCTTAAAGTGGTATCTGGTCAAGTTATGCTGCTCTGATTAAAGGTGATGTTAAAGTGGTACGTGGTCCAGTTATGCTGCTCTGATTAAAGGTCATGTTAAAGTGGTATCTGCTCCAGTTATGCTGCTCTGATTAAAGGTCATGTTAAAGTGGTATCTGGTCCAGTTATGCTGCTCTGATTAAAGGTCATGTTAAAGTGGTATGTGGTCCAGTTATGCTGCTCTGATTAAAGGTTATGTTAAAGTGGTATCTGGTCCAGTTATGCTGCTCTGATTAAAGGTGATGTTAAAGTGGTACGTGGTCCAGTTATGCTGCTCTGATTAAAGGTCATGTTAAAGTGGTATCTGGTCCAGTTATGCTGCTCTGATTAAAGGTCATGTTAAAGTGGTATCTGGTCCAGTTATGCTGCTCTGATTAAAGGTTATGTTAAAGTGGTATGTGATCCAGTTATGCTGCTCTGATTAAAGGTTATGTTAAAGTGGTACCTGGTCCAGTTATGCTGCTCTGATTAAAGGTGATGTTAAAGTGGTATCTGGTCCAGTTATGCTGCTCTGATTAAAGGTGATGTTAAAGTGGTATGTGGTCCAGTTATGCTGCTCTGATTAAAGGTCATGTTAAAGTGGTATCTGGTCCAGTTATGCTGCTCTGATTAAAGGTCATGTTAAAGTTGTATCTGGTCCAGTTATGCTGCTCTGATTAAAGGTCATGTTAAAGTGGTATGTGGTCCAGTTATGCTGCTCTGATTAAAGGTTATGTTAAAGTGGTATCTGGTCCAGTTATGCTGCTCTGATTAAAGGTGATGTTAAAGTGGTACGTGGTCCAGTTATGCTGCTCTGATTAAAGGTCATGTTAAAGTGGTATCTGGTCCAGTTATGCTGCTCTGATTAAAGGTCATGTTAAAGTGGTATCTGGTCCAGTTATGCTGCTCTGATTAAAGGTCATGTTAAAGTGGTATCTGGTCCAGTTATGCTGCTCTGATTAAAGGTTATGTTAAAGTGGTATGTGATCCAGTTATGCTGCTCTGATTAAAGGTTATGTTAAAGTGGTACCTGGTCCAGTTATGCTGCTCTGATTAAAGGTGATGTTAAAGTGGTATCTGGTCCAGTTATGCTGCTCTGATTAAAGGTGATGTTAAAGTGGTATGTGGTCCAGTTATGCTGCTCTGATTAAATGTTGTGTTAAAGTGGTATATGGTCTAGCTATGCTGCTCTGATTACGTCCTCTTGAAGTTGACAGGCTTCAGATTTGAAAGTACATAATCTTCATATATGTTTGCCATGTTTTCTATGCAAAATGCTTTTCTTCAAAGTAACTAGTAACTGATGGGTTCAGATAAATGTAGTGGAGTAAAACGTACAATATTTCCTTTGAAATGTAGTGGAGTAAAACGTACAATATTTCCTTTGAAATGTAGTGGAGTAAAAAGTACAATATTTCCTTTGAAATGTAGTGGAGTAAAAGTATAAATGTCCAAGTAGCTAGAAATTGTACTTAATTACAGTGATTGAGTTAAAATACTAAAAACACCACTGTGTGAATCCTAAAAAGGCACCAGTTACATGCAGTCTGTTTGTGCCTCATCCTCTTAGGACAGATATGTCAAGACGTCTCATGGACAGCAGCACCATCAAGGGAAGCAGAGGCGTGTTCCATTAGAGGAAGAAGCTCCGTTGTTGAAAAGGTGTTGTTTGTCCAGCGGCAATCGATTGAGGAGGTCGAGAAAATCAGATTGAAAGACTCCGGAGGAGTTTGTAAACAAGATACACTAATGGACAGAGAGAGCAGACCATGTCAGCCTTGCTGAGTTTTGAAAAGAATGAATCGCCAACGGAAGCACGAGTTGAGGAGAGAGGGAGTTGAGGAGTGGGAGTTGAGCAGAGAGAGAGTTGAGGAGAGACGGAGTTGAGGAGTGGGAGTTGAGCAGAGAGAGAGTTGAGGTGTGGGAGTTGAGCAGAGAGAGAGTTGAGGAGTGGGAGTTGAGCAGAGAGAGAGTTGAGGAGAGAGAGTTGAGGAGAGAGAGAGTTGAGGAGAGAGAGAGTTGAGGAGGGAGAGATTTGAATAGAGAGAGAGTTGAGGAGAAAGAGAGTTGAGGAGAGAGAGAGTTGAGGAGAGAGAGTTGAGGAGAGAGAGTTGAGGAGAGAGAGAGTTGAGGAGAAAGATAGTTGAGGAGAGAGAGTTGAGGAGAGAGAGAGTTGAGGAGAGAGATAGTTGAGGAGAGGGATAGTTGAGGAGAGGGAGTTGAGGAGAGAGATAGTTGAGGAGAGAGAGAGTTGAGGAGGGAGAGAGTTGAGGAGAGAGAGAGTTGAGGAGAGAGAGTTGAGGAGAGAGAGTTGAGGAGAGAGAGAGTTGAGGAGAGAGAGAGTTGAGGAGGGAGAGAGTTGAGGAGAGAGAGAGTTGAGGAGAGAGAGTTGAGGAGTGAGAGTTGAGGAGAGAGAGAGATGAGGAGAGAGAGAGTTGAGGAGAGAGAGTTGAGGAGAGAGAGAGTTGAGGAGAGAGAGAGTTGAGGAGAGAGAGTTGAGGAGAGAGAGAGATGAGGAGAGAGAGAGTTGAGGAGAGAGAGTTGAGGAGAGAGAGAGTTGAGGAGAGAGAGAGTTGAGGAGGGAGAGATTTGAATAGAGAGAGAGTTGAGGAGAAAGAGAGTTGAGGAGAGAGAGAGATGAGGAGAGAGAGAGTTGAGGAGAGAGAGTTGAGGAGAGAGAGAGTTGAGGAGAGAGAGAGTTGAGGAGGGAGAGATTTGAATAGAGAGAGAGTTGAGGAGAAAGAGAGTTGAGGAGAGAGAGCGTTGAGGAGGGAGAGATTTGAATAGAGAGAGAGTTGAGGAGAGAGAGAGTTGAGGGGAGAGAGAGAGATGAGGAGAGAGAGAGTTGAGGAGAGAGAGTTGAGGAGAGAGAGAGTTGAGGAGAGAGAGAGTTGAGGAGAGAGAGAGTTGAGGAGAGAGAGAGTTGAGGAGAGAGAGTTGAGGAGAGAGAGAGTTGAGGAGAGAGAGTTGAGGAGAGAGAGTTGAGGAGAAAGAGAGTTGAGGAGAGAAAGTTGAGGAGAGAGAGAGTTGAGGAGAGAGAGAGTTGAGGAGAGAGAGTTGAGGAGAGAGAGAGTTGAGGAGAGAGAGTTGAGGAGAGAGAGTTGAGGAGTGAGAGTTGAGGAGAGAAAGTTGAGGAGAGAGAGAGTTGAGGAGAGAGAGAGTTGAGGAGAGAGAGTTGAGGAGAGAGAGAGTTGAGGAGAGAGAGTTGATGAGGGAGAGTGTTGAGGAGGGAGAGAGTTGAGGAGAGAGAGAGTTGAGGAGAGAGAGAGTTGAGGAGTGAGAGTTGAGGAGAGAGAGTTTAGGAGAGAGAGTTGAGGAGAGAGAGTTTAGGAGAGAGAGTTGAGGAGAGAGAGTTTAGGAGAGAGAGAGTTGAGGAGAGAGAGAGTTGAGGAGAGAGAGTTGAGGAGAGAGAGTTGAGGAGAGAGTGTTGAGGAGGGAGAGAGTTGAGGAGAGAGAGAGTTGAGGAGAGAGAGAGTTGAGGAGTGAGAGTTGAGGAGAGAGAGTTTAGGAGAGAGAGTTGAGGAGAGAGAGTTTAGGAGAGAGAGAGTTGAGGAGAGAGAGAGTTGAGGAGAGAGAGAGTTGAGGAGCGAATTGAGGAGAGATATTTGAAGAGAGAGAGTTGAAGAGAGAGAGAGTTGAGGAGAGTGAGAGAGTTGAAGAGAGAGAGAGTTGAGGAGAGAGTTGAAGAGAGAGAGAGTTGAGGAGAGTGAGTTGAGGACAGATAATTGAGAAGATAGTTGAAGAGAGAGAGTGTAAGAGAGAGAGAGTTGAGGATAGAGAGTTGAAGACAGATTATTGAGAAGAGAGTTGAGGAGAGAGAGTTGAGGAGAGAGAGAGCTGAGGAGAGAGATAGAGTTGAGGAGAGAGAGAGAGTTGAGGACAGAGAGAGTTGAGGAGAGAGAGAGAGTTGAGGAGAGAAAGAGTTGAGGACAGATAATTGAGAATAGAGTTGAGGAGAGAGAGAGTTGAGGAGAGAGAGTTTAGGAGAGAGAGAGTTGAGGAGAGAGAGAGTTGAGGAGAGAGAGAGTTGAGGAGAGAGAGAGTTGAGGACAGATAATTGAGAAGAGAGTTGAGGAGAGAGAGAGTTGAGGAGAGAGAGAGAGAGTTGAGGAGAGAGAGAGAGAGTTGAGGACAGATAATTGCGAAGAGAGTTGAGGAGAGAGAGAGTTGAGGAGAGAGAGAGAGAGTTGAGGAGAGAGAGAGAGAGTTGAGGACAGATAATTGCGAAGAGAGTTGAGGAGAGAGAGTTCAGATTCCCATCGTAGCATCTCCTCTGTAGTGCAGAAGATGTCAAACATTATGGACACGTGGCCTCAGTGTGTACGAGACCTCTTAAAACCGCTTAGAGCTACCATTTATAGCAATTTCACTGAACTGGCGGCTGCACTTGTGCACTCATTTAAATTCTGGCGCCTTCCATACAAGCTCTCGCCAGACACACCGAGCTCCCGGTAGCCCTGCAAAAAACAACAACTTGAATACAAAAACATTTCATATATGTAATAGGGTTTCATATCCAGACAGCCGGGCTGTGCCCCGAAACATGCAATTATTTGTAATACCTTTTAAGGCCTTAAATTGAGAATTAGGAACGTCCTACTTTTTTAATTAAGACTATCTAATACCCCACAGATACCCTGCCAAGGAAAGGCCAGGAAATCGATGTAAACAAAATCAGGGAAATTGATAACGTGTCAAACGCTGAAACAGTGAGGAAGGTGGAGGACAGGGAGCCCGGGCAGGTGAGACGGTGCGGAAGGAGGAGAACAAGAGGAGAGTATCTGGATGGAGAGAAGACACTTCCTTGGCCTGTGTAGCTACGATGATTAACTGCTGTGGGGAAGCAGTGAAGAAGAGCCAGGAAATAGAAGTGATGGTGACCGCAGCTCAAAGACTTCTGGAAGTGAAGGACTTTTCAGCAACGCAAGGAAACTGAACGGCGGCACGGTGGTGTAGTGGTTAACACTGTCTCCCCCTAGTGGCACGGTGGTGTAGTGGTTAACACTGTCTCCCCCTAGTGGCACGGTGGTGTAGTGGTTAACACTGTCTCCCCCTAGCGGCACGGTGGTGTAGTGGTTAACACTGTCGCCTCACAGCGAGGAGGTCCAGGGTTCGATTCCCGCTTGGGGACCAGGTTTCCGCGTTGCCAGGTACCCAGGTGGGGGTATCTCCCAGGCCGTTCTGTGTGGAGTTTGCATGTTCTCCCCGTGCTCGCATGGGTTCCCCCCCCGCCCGATAAGAGAAACCCAATGGAAAAACATGCACAAAAACAGATCGCAGATTGCGTCCCTGACGAAGACGGGCAGGAGCACTTGGATTGGTCCCCGGGGGGTTGCGGTACCTCACCGATGCCCCTATCTGCTCCTGGTTGCCCTGGGGGGGGGGAAGGACGATGGGATGGGTCAAGTGCAGAGACTCAATCGCACCTATAAGGCTATAGAGTTGAGCTGGTCAAACTAGAAGTGGTGGCAGAGAGGAGGATGAGAAGGGTTCTGGCCACTATCCTGGAGAACCCCTCCCTCCCCCTCTACTCACTCTATGAGGAGCTCGTCAAGATGAGGAGCACGTTCAGCCACAGACTCATACCCCCCCCAAGACGGTTGTGGAGCCATCTAGGCTCCACAACCGTGGGCATGGATGGGCCGCTGCCAGCAGCTGGAGAACTAACGGCTGCACAACTCAGAACTGTTAGGAACGTCTGACCACTGAGTGTGGATGATGGACGTGAACATGGAGGACACTGACGTCACCGTTTTTACGGTTTAAATGACAAGTTGAATGCAGTAATGTATCTGAAACCAGACTCTGTATCTGATATCTGATGTAGGACCACGTTATGAACGTGGCCCAAATTAGAATTGAAAAGATCAGATTCCATGTGATTCGTGTGCCGCTCACACACGGTCCGATCCGAGTCACACGTGAGCAAAAAAAAAAAAAAAAAAACGGACGGCTCTAACATACGATTCCATGGGGTTGTAAGGTCTAATATAACCTGAGGACGGAGACAGAGACAGGAGGAGGGACGGGGACAGAGACAGAGACAGGAGGAGGGACTGAGTCGTTATACGCCCAGAGAAATAAAGGGCTTTTTGTGTGTGTGTGTTGTAGGGGTGGGAATCACCAGAGATCTTGCAATACGATACTATCGCGATACTTGAGCCGCAATACGATAGTATCGCGATACTCGATAATATCGCGAATATTGCGATATATATTTGTTATCAAGTATTTAATTTTTTTTACTGCAACGTAAAACTGTCAACATGTTTTATCTAATAAAATAAAGTTCAGTCTGTTCATCTCCCTTCAATAATTTTTATTGCAGAACATGGTATTTTCTCAAGCAGACAGATGTCAACACTGTAACCTGTGTTGCATGTACCTGACAAACTGTTTGTATTACAGTCATATTCCAACTTAACTGAATGCACGTGTGTGTGGACTACTGTACTATTACAGGTATTGAAATGAACAATGCAACTTCCTTATACAAAAACGGACGGATAAACCCACACACTGACAGACAGAGAGAGAGACAGACAACAGACAGACAGACAGACAGACAGACAGACAGACAGACAGACAGACAGACAGACAGACAGACAGACAGACAGACAGACAGACAGACAGACAGACAGACAGACAGACAGACATACAGACAGACAGACGGACGGACGGACGGACGGACGGACGGACGGACGGACGGACGGACGGACGGACGGACGGACGGACAACCAGACAGACAGACAGACAGACAGACAGACAGACAGACAGACAGACAGACAGACAGACAGACAGACAGACAGACAGACAGACAGACAGACAGACAGACAGACAGACAGACAGACAGACAGACAGACAGACAGACAGACAGACAGACAGACAGACAGACAGACAGACAGACAGACAGACAGACAGACAGACAGACAGACAGACAGACAGACAGACAGACAGACAGACCTATTATACCCAGTTGAATCACCTGTACATTGTATATTACTGTTGCACTTTACTGTTACATGTGCACTCTGGTTGGATTCTTCTTTTCGTTGCACTGAATCTAATCTAATATAATACAATTTAAGGACAGACCGGAACATCTGTCCATATTCTAACAAGCCGTTATTATTGACGCTAGACTGTGTATTTCGTCCCACTCTGAAGTGAATCCATCAACTGAAGGGAACCGTCTGATCATTTAATCACAACCAGCTATGTCAGCTTTGCACGAGGTGGCTAATGATTTCAGGCGTGGATCAGAATCAATCGATGCACATTATTACGTGTGGAAAACACCACTGTGATCCACATTCCATAACAGGCATTCAATGTGAGACGTTTTGTATATAAAACAAGGCATAACATGATGAAGATGTTAAGCCTGACAACTTCAACTAATCAGAGCATCATAACTCGACCACATACCACTTTAACATAACCTTTAATCAGAGCAGCATAACTGGACCACATACCACTTTAACACAACCTTTAATCAGAGCAGCATAACTGGACCACATACCACTTTAACATGACCTTTAATCAGAGCAGCATAACTGGACCACATACCACTTTAACACAACCTTTAATCAGAGCAGCATAACTGGACCACATACCACTTTAACACAACCTTTAATCAGAGCATCATAACTGGACCACATACCACTTTAACACAACCTTTAATCAGAGCAGCATAACTGGACCACATACCACTTTAACATGACCTTTAATCAGAGCAGCATAACTGGACCACATACCACTTTAACACAACCTTTAATCAGAGCAGCATAACTGGACCACATACCACTTTAACACAACCTTTAATCAGAGCATCATAACTGGACCACATACCACTTTAACACAACCTTTAATCAGAGCAGCATAACTGGACCACATACCACTTTAACATGACCTTTAATCAGAGCAGCATAACTGGACCACATACCACTTTAACACAACCTTTAATCAGAGCAGCATAACTGGACCACATACCACTTTAACATGGCCTTTAATCAGAGCAGCATAACTGGACCACATACCACTTTAACACAACCTTTAATCAGAGCAGCATAACTGGACCACATACCACTTTAACACAACCTTTAATCAGAGCATCATAACTGGACCACATACCACTTTAACACAACCTTTAATCAGAGCAGCATAACTGGACCACATACCACTTTAACATGACCTTTAATCAGAGCAGCATAACTGGACCACATACCACTTTAACACAACCTTTAATCAGAGCAGCATAACTGGACCACATACCACTTTAACACAACCTTTAATCAGAGCATCATAACTGGACCACATACCACTTTAACACAACCTTTAATCAGAGCAGCATAACTGGACCACATACCACTTTAACATGACCTTTAATCAGAGCAGCATAACTGGACCACATACCACTTTAACACAACCTTTAATCAGAGCAGCATAACTGGACCACATACCACTTTAACACAACCTTTAATCAGAGCAGCATAACTGGACCACATACCACTTTAACCTAACCTTTAATCAGAGCAGCATAACTGGACCACATACCACTTTAACATAACCTTTAATCAGAGCAGCATAACTGGACCAGATACCACTTTAACAAAACCCTTAATAAGAGCAGCACAACTGGACCACATACCACTTTAACATAACCTTTAATCAGAGAAGCATAACTGGACCACATACCACTTTAACATAACCTTTAATCAGAGCAGCATAACTGGACCACATACCACTTTAAAATAACCCTTAATAAGAGCAGCACAACTGGACCACATACCACTTTAACATAACCTTTAATCAGATCAGCATAACTGGACCACATACCACTTTAACATAACCTTTAATCAGAGCAGCATAACTAGACCACATACCACTTTAACATAACCTTTAATCAGAGCGGCATAACTAGACCGCATACCACTTTAACACATCCTTTAATCAGAGCAGCATAACTGGACCACATACCACTTTAACATAACCTTTAATCAGAGCAGCATAATTAGACCACATACCACTTTAACATAACCTTTAATCAGAGCGGCATAACTGGACCACATACCACTTTAACATAACCTTTAATCAGAGCAGCATAACTAGACCACATACCACTTTAACATAACCTTTAATCAGAGCGGCATAACTGGACCACATACCACTTTAACATAACATTTAATCAGAGCAGTATAACTGGACCACATACCACTTTAACACAACATTTAATCAGAGCAGCATAACTAGACCACATACCACTTTAACACAACCTTTAATCAGAGCAGCATAATAGACCACATACCACTTTAACATAACCTTTATTCAGAGCAGCATAACTGGACCACATACCACTTTAACATAACCTTTAATCAGAGCAGCATAACTGGACCGCATACCACTTTAACACAACATTTAATCAGAGCGGCATAACTGGACCGCATACCACTTTAACATTACCTTTAATCAGAGCAGCATAACTGGACCACATACCACTTTAACATAACCCTTAATAAGAGCAGCACAACTGGACCACATACCACTTTAACATAACCCTTAATAAGAGCAGCACAACTGGACCACATACCACTTTAACATAACCTTTAATCAGAGCAGCATAACTGGACCACATACCACTTTAACATAACCTTTAATCAGAGCAGCATAACTAGACCACATACCACTTTAACATAACCTTTAATCAGAGCAGCATAACTAGACCACATACCACTTTAACACAGCCTTTAATCAGAGCAGCATAACTGGACCACATACCACTTTAACATAACCTTTAATCAGAGCAGCATAATTAGACCACATACCACTTTAACATAACCTTTAATCAGAGCGGCATAACTGGACCACATACCACTTTAACATAACCTTTAATCAGAGCAGCATAACTAGACCACATACCACTTTAACATAACCTTTAATCAGAGCGGCATAACTGGACCATATACCACATTAACATAACCTTTAATCAGAGCAGCATAACTGGACCACATACCACTTTAACACAACCTTTAATCAGAGCAGCATAACTGGACCACATACCACTTTAACCTAACCTTTAATCAGAGCAGCATAACTGGACCACATACCACTTTAACATGACCTTTAATCAGAGCAGCATAACTGGACCACATACCACTTTAACACAACCTTTAATCAGAGCAGCATAACTGGACCACATACCACTTTAACACAACCTTTAATCAGAGCATCATAACTGGACCACATACCACTTTAACACAACCTTTAATCAGAGCAGCATAACTGGACCACATACCACTTTAACATGACCTTTAATCAGAGCAGCATAACTGGACCACATACCACTTTAACACAACCTTTAATCAGAGCAGCATAACTGGACCACATACCACTTTAACACAACCTTTAATCAGAGCATCATAACTGGACCACATACCACTTTAACACAACCTTTAATCAGAGCAGCATAACTGGACCACATACCACTTTAACATGACCTTTAATCAGAGCAGCATAACTGGACCACATACCACTTTAACACAACCTTTAATCAGAGCAGCATAACTGGACCACATACCACTTTAACATGGCCTTTAATCAGAGCAGCATAACTGGACCACATACCACTTTAACACAACCTTTAATCAGAGCAGCATAACTGGACCACATACCACTTTAACACAACCTTTAATCAGAGCATCATAACTGGACCACATACCACTTTAACACAACCTTTAATCAGAGCAGCATAACTGGACCACATACCACTTTAACATGACCTTTAATCAGAGCAGCATAACTGGACCACATACCACTTTAACACAACCTTTAATCAGAGCAGCATAACTGGACCACATACCACTTTAACACAACCTTTAATCAGAGCATCATAACTGGACCACATACCACTTTAACACAACCTTTAATCAGAGCAGCATAACTGGACCACATACCACTTTAACATGACCTTTAATCAGAGCAGCATAACTGGACCACATACCACTTTAACACAACCTTTAATCAGAGCAGCATAACTGGACCACATACCACTTTAACACAACCTTTAATCAGAGCAGCATAACTGGACCACATACCACTTTAACCTAACCTTTAATCAGAGCAGCATAACTGGACCACATACCACTTTAACATAACCTTTAATCAGAGCAGCATAACTGGACCAGATACCACTTTAACAAAACCCTTAATAAGAGCAGCACAACTGGACCACATACCACTTTAACATAACCTTTAATCAGAGAAGCATAACTGGACCACATACCACTTTAACATAACCTTTAATCAGAGCAGCATAACTGGACCACATACCACTTTAAAATAACCCTTAATAAGAGCAGCACAACTGGACCACATACCACTTTAACATAACCTTTAATCAGATCAGCATAACTGGACCACATACCACTTTAACATAACCTTTAATCAGAGCAGCATAACTAGACCACATACCACTTTAACATAACCTTTAATCAGAGCGGCATAACTAGACCACATACCACTTTAACACATCCTTTAATCAGAGCAGCATAACTGGACCACATACCACTTTAACATAACCTTTAATCAGAGCAGCATAATTAGACCACATACCACTTTAACATAACCTTTAATCAGAGCGGCATAACTGGACCACATACCACTTTAACATAACCTTTAATCAGAGCAGCATAACTAGACCACATACCACTTTAACATAACCTTTAATCAGAGCGGCATAACTGGACCACATACCACTTTAACATAACATTTAATCAGAGCAGTATAACTGGACCACATACCACTTTAACACAACATTTAATCAGAGCAGCATAACTAGACCACATACCACTTTAACACAACCTTTAATCAGAGCAGCATAATAGACCACATACCACTTTAACATAACCTTTATTCAGAGCAGCATAACTGGACCACATACCACTTTAACATAACCTTTAATCAGAGCAGCATAACTGGACCGCATACCACTTTAACACAACATTTAATCAGAGCGGCATAACTGGACCGCATACCACTTTAACATTACCTTTAATCAGAGCAGCATAACTGGACCACATACCACTTTAACATAACCCTTAATAAGAGCAGCACAACTGGACCACATACCACTTTAACATAACCCTTAATAAGAGCAGCACAACTGGACCACATACCACTTTAACATAACCTTTAATCAGAGCAGCATAACTGGACCACATACCACTTTAACATAACCTTTAATCAGAGCAGCATAACTAGACCACATACCACTTTAACATAACCTTTAATCAGAGCAGCATAACTAGACCACATACCACTTTAACACAGCCTTTAATCAGAGCAGCATAACTGGACCACATACCACTTTAACATAACCTTTAATCAGAGCAGCATAATTAGACCACATACCACTTTAACATAACCTTTAATCAGAGCGGCATAACTGGACCACATACCACTTTAACATAACCTTTAATCAGAGCAGCATAACTAGACCACATACCACTTTAACATAACCTTTAATCAGAGCGGCATAACTGGACCATATACCACATTAACATAACCTTTAATCAGAGCAGCATAACTGGACCACATACCACTTTAACACAACCTTTAATCAGAGCAGCATAACTGGACCACATACCACTTTAACCTAACCTTTAATCAGAGCAGCATAACTGGACCACATACCACTTTAACATAACCTTTAATCAGAGCAGCATAACTGGACCAGATACCACTTTAACAAAACCCTTAATAAGAGCAGCACAACTGGACCACATACCACTTTAACATAACCCTTAATAAGAGCAGCACAACTGGACCACATACCACTTTAACATAACCCTTAATAAGAGCAGCACTACTGGACCACATACCACTTTAACATAACCCTTAATAAGAGCAGCACAACTGGACCACATACCACTTTAACATAACCCTTAATAAGAGCAGCACAACTGGACCACATACCACTTTAACATAACCTTTAATCAGAGCAGCATAACTGGACCACATACCACTTTAACATAACCTTTAATCAGAGCAGCATAACTAGACCACATACCACTTTAACATAACCTTTAATCAGAGCGGCATAACTAGACCACATACCACTTTAACGCAGCCTTTAATCAGAGCAGCATAACTGGACCACATACCACTTTAACATAACCTTTAATCAGAGCAGCATAATTAGACCACATACCACTTTAACATAACCTTTAATCAGAGCGGCATAACTGGACCACATACCACTTTAACATAACCTTTAATCAGAGCAGCATAACTAGACCACATACCACTTTAGCATAACCTTTAATCAGAGCGGCATAACTGGACCATATACCACATTAACATAACCTTTAATCAGAGCAGCATAACTGGACCACATACCACTTTAACACAACCTTTAATCAGAGCGGCATAACTGGACCACATACCACTTTAACATAACCTTTAATCAGAGCAACATAACTAGACCACATACCACTTTAACATAACCTTTAATCAGAGCGGCATAACTGGACCACATACCACTTTAACATAACCTTTAATCAGAGCAACATAACTAGACCACATACCACATTAACATAACATTTAATCAGAGCAGCATAACTAGACCACATACCACTTTAACACAACCTTTAATCAGAGCAGCATAATAGACCACATACCACTTTAACATAACCTTTATTCAGAGCAGCATAACTGGACCACATACCACTTTAACATAACCTTTAATCAGAGCAGCATAACTGGACCACATACCACTTTAACACAACATTTAATCAGAGCGGCATAACTGGACCGCATACCACTTTAACATAACCTTTAATCAGAGCAGCATAACTGGACCACATACCACTTTAACATTACCTTTAATCAGAGCAGCATAACTGGACCACATACCACTTTAACATAACCTTTAACCTGTCAATGGATCAAGGTGTGAATGTTCTCAAGCAGTTGAATAAACACGTGTCATATAAAATGTGTACTTTTACTTTTAAATTACATATACAAAAATTCAACTTTTACTTAAGTAACATTTTGAATGGAGGACTTTTACGTTTAACAGAGTTAAGAAACTGTGTACCTCTTCCACCACTGAACGCGAGGACTGAGGAGAGCGAGGAGACTAAAGAACAGGTTAGTCCTGCACTGTAGAAATCTAATTAAAAGTACTTTTCTGTTTGCTGTCTTCCCAATCTACGATATGCAGTGGAGCACAGAGACACGCGTGCACAGTTATTGCTGTTATATTGTATTTTCGAGGCGGTACAATTAGTCTACACACCTCTGGGGTCTGCAGGGCTGACGGCGAGGAGGAATGAGGACTGTCGCACGTCAGATGTCAACTATAGGCTACTGTGCTGGGAGCGTGTTTTTATTCCCAAAGCCCTATGTTCCCACAGCCCTATGTTCCTACAGCCTATGTTCCTACAACGCTATGTTCACACAGCCCTATGTTCCCACAGCCCTATGTTCCCACAGCTCTATGTTCCCACAGCCTTATGTTCCCACAGCCCTAAGTTCCCACAGCCCTATGTTCCCACAGCCCTATGTTCCTACAGCCCTATGTTCCTACAGCCCTATGTTCCCTCAGCCCTATGTTCCTACAGCCCTATGTTCCCACAACCCTATGTTCCCTCAGCCCTATGTTCCCACAGCCCTGTGTTCCTTCAGCCCTATGTTTCCACAGCCCTATGTTCCCTCAGCCTTATGTTCCCTCAGCCCTATGTTCCCACAGCCCTATGTTCCCACAGCCCTATGTTCCTACAGCCCTATGTTCCCACAGCCCTATGTTCCCTCAGCCTTATGTTCCCTCAGCCCTATGTTCCTACAGACCTATGTTCATACAGCACTATGTTCCTACAGCCCTATGTTCCTACAGCCCTATGTTCCCACAGCCCTATGTTCCCACAGCCCTATGTTCCTACACCCCTATGTTCCCACAGCCCTATGTTCGTACAGCCCTAAGTTCCCTCAGTCCTATGTTCCTACAGCCCTATGTTCCTACAGCCCTATGTTCCTACAGCCCTATGTTCCCACAGCCCTATGTTCCTACAGCCCTATGTTCCCTCAGCCCTATGTTCCCACAGCCCTATGTTCCTACAGCCCTATGTTCCCACAGCCCTATGTTCGTACAGCCCTATGTTCCTACAACCCTATGTTCCTACAACCCTATGTTCCTACAGCCCTATGTTCCTACAACCCTATGTGGTGGTGGGCGTGATCTCTGCCAACGACGAGAGGGCCTACCTGGAAGAGGTAGAGAATCTGTCACAGTGGTGTCAGGAGAACTGCCTCTCCCTGAACGTCAGCAAAACAAAAGAGATGATTGTGGACTTCAGGAGGTCGGGGGTCAAGGACTACAGCCCCCTCAGCATCGACGGGGCACCGGTTGAGAGAGTGAACAGTTTCAAGTACCTCGGAGCCCACATATCCGAGGACTTGACATGGACCACACACATTGACAGTGTTGTGAAGAAGGCACGACAACGCCTCTACTTCCTCAGGCGCCTAAGGAAGTTCCAAGTCAGTCAGAAGATCCTTAGGAACTTCTACTCATGTACAATAGAGAGCATCCTGACTGGCAACATCACCTCCTGGTTTGGGAATAGCACTGCACAAGACCGTAGCAGACTACAAAGAGTGACACGTTCAGCCGAACGCACAATTGGATGGGGGCTTCCCACCCTGCAGAACATTTACAACAAGCGGTGCAGGGGGAAGGCGAAGAGAATCATCAAGGACTCCAGCCACCCGAACAACTGCCTCTTTGAACTGCTGTGGTCAGGCAAGCGATACCGGAGTCTTAAGGCAAGCACAGAAAGACTCAGAAGAAGCTTCTAACCCCAGGCCATCAGGCTGCTCAACGAACAATAAACACTATGCAACAACCATCAATTGCACATAGCACACACACCCACACGCACACACTCACTTAAACAAACAACACACTGCAGCACCCACTCTCCACACTTTAGATCACACAAACACACTTTATATTTATTGATAAAGGATTTGCACTACAACTCGTACACCTACTGTAAATTGTACCTAAATTGTACCTCATCCCATTTCTGCTTTGCACTATATAGTATTGTATATTAGTACACTGCATAGTATATTGTTATATGGTAACTCAGTTACGTCTATTATGCATCGAACATTGTACATATGTCTATACTGAACACTGTGACCTCATTTTTTACTTCTAATTTACATGCTATACTATGTTATTTTATTTCATACTTATCTTGTCTTGCACAGTCTCTGGAGCGTAACAGTAAGAAGCATTTTGTATAAAAGTATTCTGTACTTCTGTATGACAACTATTAAAGAAACTTGAACTTGAAACTATGTTCCTACAACCCTATGTTCCTACAGCCCTATGTTCCTACAGCCCTATGTTCACTTCCCACAGCCCTATGTTGCCACAGCCCTATGTTCCTACAGCCCTATGTTTCCACAGCCCTATGTTCCCACAGCCCTATGTTCCTACAGCCTAAGCGGCACAGTGGTGTAGTGGTTAACACTGTCGCCTCACAGCAAGAAGGTCCAGGGTTCGATTCCCGCTTGGGGACCAGGTTTCCATGATGCCAGTTACCCAGGTAGGGTATCTCCCAGGCCTTTCTGTGTGGAGTTTGCATGTTCTCCCCGTGCTCGCAAGGGTTTCCCCCCCGATAAGATAAACCCAATGGAAAAACATGCACAACAATAGATCGCTAACGCTGTGGCGTCCTTGACGAAGACGGACAGGAGCACTTGGATTGGTCCCCTGGCGCGGCTCACGTTGACGCCTGTCTGCTCCCGGCTGCCCTTGGGGGGGAAGGACGACGGGATGGGTTAATCGCAGATACGAATTGCATGCATGCATCGCATGTGTGCCGATTGATGACCTCTGAGCAGGTCCTAAATTATCAAATTATTAATGATTATGTTCCTACAGCCCTATGTTCCTATAGCCCTATGTTCCCACAGCCCTATGTTCCTACAGCCCTATGTTCCCACAGCCCTATGTTTCTACAACCCTATGTTCACACAGCTTTATGTTCCTACAGCCTTATGTTCCTACAGCCCTATGTTCTTACAGCTCTATGTTCCCTCAGCCCTATGTTCCCTCAGCCCTATGTTCCCACAGCCCTATGTTCCTACAGCCCTATGTTCCCACAGCCCTATGTTCCCTCAGCCCTATGTTCCCTCAGCCCTATGTTCCCACACCCCTCTGTTCCTACAGCCCTATCTTCCCTCATCCCTATGTTCCCACAGCACTATGTTCCTACAGCCCTATGTTCCCTCAGCCCTATGTTCCTACAGCCCTATGTTCCTACAGCCCTATGTTCCCACAGCCCTATGTTCCTACAGCCCTATGTTCCCACAGCCCTATGTTCCTACAGCCCTATGTTCCCACAGCCCTATGTTGCTACAGCCCTATGTTCCTACAGCCCTATATTCCTACAGCCCTATGTTCCTACAGCCCTATGTGCCTACAGCCCTATGTTCCTACAGTCCTATGTTCCTACAACCATATGTTCCTACAACCCTATGTGCCTACAGCCCTATGTTCCTACAGCCCTATGTTCCTACAGCCCTACTGTATGTTCCTACAGCCCTATGTTCCTACAGCCCTATGTTCCCTCAGCCCTATGTTCCTGCAGTCCTATGTTCCTACAACCATATGTTCCTACAACCCTATGTTCCTACAGCCCTATGTTCCTACAGCCCTATGTTCCCTCAACCCTATGTTCCCTCAGCCCTATGTTCCTACAGCCCTATGTTCCTACAGCCCTATGTTCCCACAGCCCTATGTTCCTACAGCCCTATGTTCCCACAGCCCTATGTTCCTACAGCCCTATGTTCCCACAGCCCTATGTTGCTACAGCCCTATGTTCCTACAGCCCTATATTCCTACAGCCCTATGTTCCTACAGCCCTATGTGCCTACAGCCCTATGTTCCTACAGTCCTATGTTCCTACAACCATATGTTCCTACAACCCTATGTGCCTACAGCCCTATGTTCCTACAGCCCTACTGTATGTTCCTACAGCCCTATGTTCCTACAGCCCTATGTTCCCTCAGCCCTATGTTCCTGCAGTCCTATGTTCCTACAACCATATGTTCCTACAACCCTATGTTCCTACAGCCCTATGTTCCTACAGCCCTATGTTCCCTCAGCCCTATGTTCCCACAGCCCTATGTTCCTGCAGCCCTATGTTCCTACAGCCCTATGTTCCTACAGCCCTATGTTCCCACAGCCGTATGTTCCTACAATACCGCTTACAGCACCTTTAAAGGAGAGCCAGTCGCTCCCTGCTCTTAAGGCTTGTGTCTCTCTCTCTCTCTCTTCAGTGTTTTCTAGGTGGCCACGATGGAAGCACTCCGAAAGCTCATTGACCTCTCTCTCATGTGCTTTGATCCAAGTGTTTCACTAATAAATCTATATTGATCGTGAAGATCTGTCTTCATCATCTGTCCACACGCATAATTGATGAATCGGGTTTCCAACGCTGATGACCAGGGTGGAGCCTAATGTTTAATTATCTACATGCATATTGACATTGGATCTCTTTGTCCTTGGTGGGTGGAGCCTAATGTATAATTATCTACATGTATCTTGCCATTTGATCTCTTTGGCCTTGGCTGAAGTTCTCCTTCCGTAGCCAGACGCATAGACAAAGGTTCACCTGGGCATAGTGTTATATTTTAACCCTCTAAAGCAACATAGACAAAGGTTCACCTGGACATAGTGTTATATTTTAACCCTCTAAAGCCAGACAAAGGTTCACCTTTGCCAATTCTGAGCTTATTCTTTGAGTATCAAGTGGTCGTATACCTTTTATGATTCAGGGGAACCTACCCTTTATTTCTGGTGCAGTGTAAAGTCACCATCATACATTACCTTTCTGTGAGCATACAATAGTACATAGACACTTTTTGTTATGCAATAATAAAGAGTAATTTTCTTGTAAAAATCAATAGACCATCGTGGGTTTGAGCCCCTGTGATCATAAACCACAAAAGCTAAAGTTAAAACGATGTGTATCAGTGATAATCAAACCGTAAACAAAGAGGCCTATTAACACATTGGTTGCTGTTCACGTAGATTTACGTTTCTGTGGCCCAGAAGTTTTTCCTTTTATTCGCTATTGCCATTCATAATCCATCGAGGCACCTTGTGCATGCTGTACTGAATGTGTCTGAGATGGCAGACGGTCAATACCACCGCCTAACGCCGTGCGGCCGGTGTTGCACTCCATTTGAAACGATGTAGTTTGTTTTCTCGGAAGAGCTGCGGCGTGGGGGCGGGGTCTGAGCACTCCGGCAAGTCAAGCGGTCACCACGGTTGCCTCGACGAGTTCATCCGCCCGCCCGTCCATGTGCAATGCTGGATAACGTGGGACAGACTACCGCAACCAGGATTTGGTCGCGATTTGGTATGTTCCCACAACCCTATGTTCCTACAGCCCTATGTTCCTACAGCCCTATGTTCCCACAGCCCTATGTTCCTACAGTCCTATGTTCCTACAGCCCTATGTTCCTACAGCCCTATGTTCCTACAGCCCTATGTTCCCACAGCCCTATGTTCCTACAGCCCTATGTTCCTACAGCCCTATTTTCCCACAGCCCTATGTTCCCACAGCCCTATGTTCCTACAGCCCTATGTTCCTACAGCCCTATGTTCCCACACCCCTATGTTCCTACAGCCTTATGTTCCTACAGCCCTATGTTCCCACAGTTTTATGTTCCCACAACCTTATGTTCCCAATACCCTATGTTCCTACAGCCCTATGTTCCTACAGCCCTATGTTCCTACAGCCCTATGTTCATACAGCCCTATGTTCCTACAGCCCTATGTTCCCAATACCCTATGTTCCTACAGCCCTATGTTCCTACAGCTCTATGTTCCTACAGCCCTATGTTCCTACAGCCCTATGTTCCTACAGCCCTATGTTCCCACAGTTTTATGTTCCCACAACCTTATGTTCCCAATACCCTATGTTCCTATAGTCCTGTTTCCTCAGTTTAAAATGGCTGCTATTCATCAAACCTTGATCCCTGGAAACCATGGAGGAAAGGTTTTACTGTCTGGTATCCCGTTCCCACTTCATCCAATCAGGAGAGAGAACTCCACACTGCAAAAATGGTTTGAGAAAACAAGTCTTGAAACAAGTAAAATAATCTGCCAGAAAATTTGTCTTGGCAAAATATCTAGGGTTCTTTCTCCTGATTGAATAAAGTGGGAAGGGACACCAGAACATTTATTTCCTGTTTACTGCAGAGCGGAGGGACTGGGAGACCCATGTTACTGACCAGACACTCTGTATCAGTGATGGCTGTTTACTGCAGAGTGGAGGGACTGGGAGACCCATGTTACTGACCAGACACTCTGTATCAGTGATGGCTGTTTACTGCAGAGTGGAGGGACTGGGAGACCCATGTTACTGACCAGACACTCTATATCAGTGATGGCTGTCGGAATGTAGAGCTACTTAACACTTATTTTAACAAAAAAATACCGCTTACAGCAAGGAGAGCCAGTCGCTCCCTGCTCTTAAGGCTTGTGTCTCTCTCTCTCTCTCTTCAGTGTTTTCTAGGTGGCCACGATGGAAGCACTCCGAGAGCTCATTGACCTCTCTCTCATGTGCTTTGATCCATG
This sequence comes from Notolepis coatsorum, assembly GCF_963971535.1. Taxonomy (NCBI): domain Eukaryota; kingdom Metazoa; phylum Chordata; class Actinopteri; order Aulopiformes; family Paralepididae; genus Notolepis; species Notolepis coatsorum. Next base: position 22,336 of record NW_028174238.1, read on the forward strand.
TGTTTCACTAATAAATCTATATTGATCGTGAAGATCTGTCTTCATCATCTGTCCACGTGCATAATTGATGAATCGGGTGTCCACCGCTGATGACCAGGGTGGAGCCTAATGTTTAATTATCTACATGCATATTGACATTGGATCTCTTTGTCCTTGGTGGGTGGAGCCTAATGTATAATTATCTACATGCATATTGACATTGGATCTCTTTGGCCTTGGCTGAAGTTATCCTTCCGTAGCCAGACGCATAGTGTTCTTAACCCTCTAAAGCTACATAGACACAGGTTCTGGTTTGCCTGGACATAGTGTTATATTTTAACCCTCTAAAGCTACATAGACAAAGATTCACCTCGACATAGTGTTATATTTTAACCCTCTAAAGTCAGACAAAAGTTCGTCTGGACATAGTGTTATATTTTAACCCTCTAAAGCTACATAGACAAAGATTCGTCTGGACATAGTGTTATATGTTAACCCTCTAAAGCAACATAGACAAAGGTTCGCCTCGACATAGTGTTATATGTTAACCATCTAAAGCCAGACAAAGGTTCACCTTTGCCAATTCTGAGCGTATTCTTTGAGTCAGTATCAAGTGGTCGTATACCTTTTATGATTCAGGGGAACCTACCCTTTATTTCTGGTGCAGTGTAAAGTCACCATCATACATTACCTTTCTGTGAGCTTACAATAGTACATAGACACTTTTTGTTATGCAATAATAAAGAGTAATTTTCGGGTAAAAATGTATCGTGGGTTTGAGTCCCTGTGATCATAAACCGCAAAAGCTAAAGTTAAAAGGATGTGTATCAGTGATAATCAAACCATAAACAAAGAGGCCTATTAACACATTGGTTGCTGTTCACGTAGATTTACATTTCTGTGGCCCAGCAGTGTTTCCTTTTATTCGCTATTGCCATTCATAATCCATCGAGGCACCTTGTGCATGCTGTACTGAATGTGTCTGAGATCGCAGACGGTCAATACCGCCGCCTAACGCCTTGTGGCCGGTATTGCACTCCATTTGAAACGATATAGTTTGTTCTCTTGGCCGAGCTGCGGCGTGGGGGCGGGGTCTGAACACTCCGGCAAGTCAAGCGCTCACCACGGTTGCCTCGACGAGTTCATCCGCCCGCCCGTCCATGTGCAATGCTGGATAACGTGGGACAGACTACCGCAACCAGGATTTGGAATGGCGATCAGATAATTGGATTATTCTTTTTGCAGTACAGTATCAGATACAAGGTAAGGAATATTACCAATCTTGCGTTGATCCGATATTCTTTTGCCCGCGATCGAATGTGTCCCGTTGGTCACATCACGGCACGGATGGGCGCCCCGCTCCAAGCCCCCTTTCATGCGTGCATGATGAAAGATAATACCGATAATCTAGCGTTGATTTCAGATTGATTGTTGATCCAAGCGAGGAATGGCAACGTGTTTATTGAATTACACAAAAACGCTGTTTTCGCGTCTTTTTTTCTGGGATTACTCAGAATCACTCAAACTATACTCATATTCACCACGGTATAAAACAGAAATGTATAGATGAAAAAAGTATCTGTTTTTTGCACGTTGACCGGAAGAAACCCACTGACAATCGACGGCGTTATTAGATCCATAGCTATAATATAAAATATAGGTTTAGCTCTACAAACAAGGTGAGCGCTTACATGGGGTTAATGGGCGGCAAGGCCTATGCACTTCCCGGAAGGGGCGTGGCACCCAATGTGTTAAGATGTTAGATCCTAATATGAAAAAGTATGTAATTTAATGTTCTATGCCTTATCTTGACTCTGTCTATTTTAATAATAATAATAATAATAATGGATTGGATTTATATAGCGCTCTTCTCTGACTGACTGTTGCTCTGACTCAGAGCGCTTCACAGAGTCCATTATTCGTTCATACACAGTCATACCGGTGGTGGTAAGCTACAATTGCAGCCAGAGCTGCCCTGAGGCAGACTCACGGAAGCGTGGCGAATAATCAACGCCTACGGCCCCTCCGACCACCACCAACATTCATTCACATGCATACACATTCATACGAGGCAAGTAGGTTAAGTGTCTTGCCCAAGGACACAACGGCAATGGGATGGACATGGGCTTGAGCGGGATTCGAACCACCAACCCTTCGATCATTGGACGCCCCGCTCTACCCCTGAGCCCCTGCTGTCTATTTTATACTTATTGATTTTAAGCCAAATTGTATATCTGAACTTCATGCATTGCTCTTGATCTGCCAATTTTTAACATGTCTTTGGTACGGCTGTGAAGCACTTTGAGATACAGTTTATTATTTTTATTATTATTTTTATTATTATTATTATTATTATTATTATTATTATTATTATTATTATTATTATTATTATTATTATTATTATTATTATTATTATTATTATTATTATTATTATTATTATTATTATTATTATTATTATTATTATTATTATTATTATTATTATTATTATTATTATTATTATTATTATTATTATTATTATTATTATTATTATTATTATTATTATTATTATTATTATTATTATTATTATTATTATTATTATTATTATTATTATTATTATTATTATTATTATTATTATTATTATTATTATTATTATTATTATTATTATTATTATTATTATTATTATTATTATTATTATTATTATTATTATTATTATTATTATTATTATTATTATTATTATTATTATTATTATTATTATTATTATTATTATTATTATTATTATTATTAAATGGAATGAGAGGAGCTGATTTGATTGGCCACAATTAAAGCTCAACAATTAAAGCTCGCTTAAAATATGTAAATAAAGTACTCATCGACCACAGGAAAAAGGTACATCATTTGTATGTTACATTATAGCCACATGTTATTATTGACGTATTTAGGAAAATATACATTGTGTACGTATTACAAATAAGTAATATACTAACGTATTTGTGTATTTACATATAAGTACATATATTACATATTCCAAAAATGTAAATGTTTAACATTTTCAGAAAACATTTGAGTTCCCCTGCTGGGGAACAAACCCAGGACGCTCACATGGGAGGAAACTGCCTTTAACTAACCATAGTCTTAACCTTAACCCTGACTTTCTAGCTTAACCATAAGTGTCATCATCACTCCACCAGGGCCTTGAGGAAGATCATGGCAGACCCCGCCCACCCGGGTCACATCCTCTTCACCATGCTCCCCCACGGCAGGCGGCTACGGCCCGTCACAGACTGAGTTTCTTCCCCTCAGCAGCTCGCCTGGTAAACGAGTCAGGTGTCCCCCTGCTCCACCCCCCCCCCCCCCGCCCCCCCACTATGGCGAGCTGCTAGGGCTGGACTTTTGGACTTGAACTTTGTGCGGCACTGTATATGTCCCCAACCACCGCACTTTATTGTCTTATCGTTGTCTCACTGTTCTGTCCTGTTTTGCACTTTATAACTATTTATTTATTATGTTATTCTTATTGTGAAAAAAATCATGCACTGTCATGTCGAATCACATTCCATTTGAATATATAAAATATGGCGAATAAAGTCATCTGAATCTGAATCTGAATCTGAAACTGAATCATCATAGTATTGCTGTATTCCTATGCTGCTGTCTAGTATATCAGCCTAGTGGTGAGAGCACTCGCCTGCAACCACAATCATTGTTGGTTCAACTCCCGGTCGCGCTGTATGTTTTGGACTTATTTGCAGATACAAAATATAAATATAGTACTTACACAAGAAGTAAACACATATGACTTATGGCTGTAACATAACGTACAGCGTGTACCTTGTATCCTGCTGGTCGATTAAGCACTTCATCTGGGTTTTCTGACGACACCGCGTGTTGATTATAAACACCACACCGCTCCTCCATCCGTCACCATTGTGTCCGGGAACGACTTTGTGTCACTTTGCGAGCCGCAGCTTCCCCCCTTTTCTCCCCGGTAACGACAGGCCGCTGTTTATGAGTTTATTCCCCCACGGGGGGGTCTGCCGTCGCCTCGTCGCTGATTTCCTCCAGCGCTGCTTAATTCCCGGCTCTCTGACCGGAGGCCCGGCGTTAAACCGTAATGGGAAAGGTAGCTCATCGATTAAAAGATAAATAACACACATCGCGGCGCAGGGCAGCTTTTTGATTTTCATTTACCTCTTCATTACTTTTACTCCTCTCTCTCTCTCTCCCCTCTCGCTCTCTCTCTCTCTCTCTCTCTCTCTCTCTCTCTCTCTCCTCTCTCTCTCTCTCTCTCTCTCTCTCTCTCTCTCTCTCTCTCTCTCTCTCTCTCTCTCTCTCTCTCTCTCTCTCTCTCTCTCTCTCTCTCTCTCTCTCTCTCTCTCTCTCTCTCTCTCTCTCTCTCTCTCTCCCTCTCTCTCTCTCTCGTCCTTTAAGGCATCGTGCGACGGCCTCTCTCGTCCGACCCCTTGACCCCTTCGCTCGAGTGATCTCCCCGCGACCTGTATACGTCACAGAGCAGAAACATGTTTCTCTCATCGAACCTGTACTATATCAATGGTTGCAAGTCGGTTTTATTCATGTATTTATTTATGTATTTATGTATGTATTTATTTATGTATGTATTTATTTATGTATGTATTTATTTAAATGGTAAATGGTAAATGGGTGCATTTATATAGCAGATTTGATCCAAAGCGCTTTACAATTTGTTCCTCACATATTACACCCGTTCACTCACACGTGGCAGAGGTGACCACGCGAGGTGCCGACGTGCTCATCGGGAGCAGTTGACAGGAGGTTAAGTGTCTTTGCTCAAGGACACTTCGACACACACTGCCCGGGAGGAGCGGCAATCGAACCGGGAACCTCCGGGTTACCAGACGACTGCTGCTCTACCTCCTTCATGTATCATACTGTATATATTACATTATATCACCAGGATATTCATGATGTATATGAACACAGCGCACAGAGCTCAGTATCAGACACATCACGTAAGCCTGGAGACAAATACACATCCATCGCATGTCGAGTCGAGTCGAGTCGAGTCGAGTGTCAAGTGTTATTATTCCCCTTGGGGAAAGTCAGGTGCTATAGCAGCAGGAAAGATGAATGAATGAATGAATAATAATGAAGTAGAATATAGTAATAATAGTGGAATAGGCCGAATTCAATCAGGGATAATAATGATAATAGTATACATTACACAGAGTCAGAAAGTCCTAACAGTGTTTATGATTAAGAGTCAGATGGTCCTAACAGTGTTTATTATTAACACATTCGGGGCCAGACCCGAGATATCCCGGGTTAACTCGCCATGCGCTGGGCGCCAAACCCGAGATATCTCGGGTTTTAATCGTTATTTCTTTTATTCGCTATTGCCATTCATAATTCATCGGGGCAGCCTGTGCAGGCTGTTCTGAGTGTGTCTGAGATCGCAGACGGTTGGATTCTTTTTTTTGCATTACATCAGAGACTAGGTAAGGACTATATATTACCAATCTTGTGTTGATCCGATATTTTGATCCCGCGATCGAAGCTGTCTGTGTGGAATGTGTGTGTGCTGTGTCCCGTTGGTCATCATCATGGCACGGATGGGCGCCCCGCTCTAAACCACATTTCATGCTTGCATGAGGAAGGATAATACCGATAATCTTGCGCTGATTTCAGGATGATTCGATAATCAGGCGGAAAATTCCACCGTGATAACTGGATTTCACTAAAGGGCTATTTTCGCGTCTTTTCATGGGATTACTCAGAATCACACAAACTATACTCATATTAAAAACGGTATAAAACGGAAATGTACGGATGAAAAAATCCGTTTTTTGCATGTTGACTGGAAGAAACTCACTGACAATCGACAACGTTATTAGATCCATAGCTATAATATTTGATATGGTTTTCAGCACTGCAAACACGGCATTTTATTTTTGCGACAGCTCCACAATTTTTTTAATTATTTCAAATCGGATGGTTGCTAAATGTTCACAATAGGGGAGACAAACTAACTGCGCTCCAATATATGCCAATAATGTTCCGTTTTGTGGTATATAATCCAGAGTAATAAGAGAAATTTAAAAGATTCATACACTAGTCATTTGCTTGAAGGCAGCTAGAAGCCGTTGGGAAGTGTAGTTTAAAAAAATTCCAACACTCATTGAGAGCTCTGGGTGTCCTCTTCTCAAAATGACTACAATCGTCATCATTCAGCGAAGTCCGCAAATTCAAAATGGCAGATCCCTGTGATCAAAACAACACATTTCAAAAACAAAAATCTCACTAATAACACTTGAACTTATTGGTAAACAAAACAAAGTGCTGAAAATATACACTATGACTGCTGTTGTGACATGGTCAGAATGTTTACTCTTGAATATGTTTGAAAAAAAAAATACGATAATTATGTCAGACTTATGACGTGATGTCATTTGCGGTCCGGTACCGGGGTGGAGGAGGCAGTGTTTATTATTACGAGAGTGTTGTTTGTGTGTATTATATCAGTGTATTATCTCTCCCTACTGTAGTGTCTTGGTGTGATCGGAGGTTCCTGCTGTGAGCGCGTCGTGCCCGGAGAGCACAGGGGCCACATGTGTCGCACGGCCGGATGCAGCTGTGAGGCCCCCCCCCCTCCCCCCCCCCGCTGCCTGAACCCAGTGGTCGGCGAGGCGACGGAGCGGGTGGGGGGAGGGGGGGGGGGGTGGCAGTGCTGGGATAAATGATTATTTATGATCTGTCACCTCCTATCCTCTCAGCCACGGTGTCCCCAGGCCCCATTCATTACTGCTGGTACACACACACACACACACACACACACACACACACACACACACACACACACACACACACACACACACACACACACACACACACACACACACACACACACACACACACACACACACACACACACACACACACACACCGCACTCAAACATACACACACACACACACCACACTCAAACACACACACACACACACCGCACTCAAACACACACACACACACACCATCCACAAACACACACACCACACACTCAAACACACACACATACACGCCACACACGCCACACACAAACACACACACACACACACACATACACGCCACACACAAACACACTCAAACACACACACATACACACAACCACACTCAAACACACACACACACACACACACACACACACACACACACACATACACGCCACACACAAACACACTCAAACACACACACATACACACAACCACACTCAAACACACACACACACACATACACGCCACACACAAACACACACACACCATGAGGGCCTCGTTCAGCAGGACACCATGAGGGCCTCGTTCAGCAGGACACCATGAGGGCCTCGTTCAGCAGGACACCATGAGGGCCTCGTTCAGCAGGACACCATGAGGGCCTCGTTCAGCAGGACACCATGAGGGCCTCGTTCACCAGGACACCATGAGGGCCTCGTTCACCAGGACACCATGAGGGCCTCGTTCAGCAGGACACCATGAGGGCCTCGTTCACCAGGACACCATGAGGGCCTCGTTCAGCAGGACACCATGAGGGCCTCGTTCAGCAGGACACCATGAGGGCCTCGTTCAGCAGGACACCATGAGGGCCTCGTTCAGCAGGACACCATGAGGGCCTCGTTCACCAGGACACCATGAGGGCCTCGTTCACCAGGACACCATGGGGGCCTCGTTCACCAGGACACCATGAGGGCCTCGTTCAGCAGGACACCATGAGGGCCTCGTTCAGCAGGACACCATGAGGGCCTCGTTCACCAGGACACCATGAGGGCCTCGTTCAGCAGGACACCATGAGGGCCTCGTTCACCAGGACACCATGAGGGCCTCGTTCACCAGGACAGTGCAGCCTGGAGGGCCTCCTCCTTCACCAGGACACCATGCAGCCTGGAGGGCCTCCTCCTTCACCTGGACACCATGCAGCCTGGAGGGCCTCCTCGTTCACCAGGACACCGTGCAGCCTGGAGGGCCTCCTCGTTCACCAGGACACCATGCAGCCTGGAGGGCCTCCTCGTTCACCAGGACACCATGCAGCCTGGAGGGCCTCCTCGTTCACCAGGACACCGTGCAGCCTGGAGGGCCTCCTCGTTCACCAGGACACCATGCAGCCTGGAGGGCCTCCTCGTTCACCAGGACACCGTGCAGCCTGGAGGGCCTCCTCGTTCACCTGGACACCATGCAGCCTGGAGGGCCTCCTCGTTCACCTGGACACCATGCAGCCTGGAGGGCCTCCTCGTTCACCTGGACACCATGCAGCCTGGAGGGCCTCCTCGTTCACCTGGACACCATGCAGCCTGGAGGGCCTCCTCGTTCACCAGGACAGTGCAGCCTGGAGGGCCTCCTCCTTCACCAGGACACCATGCAGCCTGGAGGGCCTCCTCCTTCACCTGGACACCGTGCAGCCTGGAGGGCCTCCTCGTTCACCAGGACACCGTGCAGCCTGGAGGGCCTCCTCGTTCACCAGGACACCATGCAGCCTGGAGGGCCTCCTCGTTCACCTGGACACCATGCAGCCTGGAGGGCCTCCTCGTTCACCTGGACACCATGCAGCCTGGAGGGCCTCCTCGTTCACCAGGACACCATGCAGCCTGGAGAGCCTCCTCGTTCACCAGGACACCATGCAGCCTGGAGGGCCTCCTCGTTCACCAGGACACCAACAGGAAGATAGATACCACTGTAGGGCTGCGTGCGCTCCTGTGTGTGTGTGTGTGCGTGTGTGTGTGTGTGTGTGTGTGTGTGTGAGTGTGTGTGTGTGTGTGTGTGTGTGTGTGTGTGTGTGTGTGTGTGTGTGTGTGTGTGTGTGTGTGTGTGTGTGCGTTTGTCTGTCCTTCATGAGTTGTTTGCACAAGATCGGTCAAAAAAACATTTTAGATGCACGTGCAGCCGCATGTACAAAGGCTCTGTCTTTCACTCCCTGACACACACACACATGCACACACGCACGCACACACGCATGCACACACACACGCACACACACACACACACACACACCTCACCCTCAGGAACACACAAACGAGCCATCGCTGACGTACAGTGTAGCATCTAGCTCACTGTGATTCACATACAGTATACACACACTAGAGGATGACATTTTTTCGGGATTCCCGCGGGATGGGAGTCAAATTCACTTTGAATCACGTGATTGGGCAGGACTGGGAGTAAACGTCAACGGGAGCAGAAGGGACTGGGAACTATGACAACAAAATCAATGGGATTCGGGCGGGAGTGGGATGGGAGTGGGATCAGTCTCTGTGGGAGTGGGAGGGAGTGGGATCAGTCTCTGTGGGAGTGGGATGGGAGTGGGATCAGTCTCTGTGGGAGTGGGAGGGAGTGGGATCAGTCTCTGTGGGAGTGGGATGGGAGTGGGATCAGTCTCTGTGGGAGTGGGAGGGAGTGGGATCAGTCTCTGTGGGAGTGGGAGGGAGTGGGATCAGTCTCTGTGGGAGTGGGATGGGAGTGGGATCAGTCTCCGTGGGAGTGGGAGGGAGTGGGATCAGTCTCTGTGGGAGTGGGATGGGAGTGGGATCAGTCTCTGTGGGAGTGGGAGGGAGTGGGATCAGTCTCTGTGGGAGTGGGAGGGAGTGGGATTTTTTTTAAACTCTCACTCGGGATTGGGATGGGATGGGATGGGATGGGATTATTTCTGTGGGAGTGGGAAGGAGCGGGGGTCAAAATCCACTCACATGTCAGCCTCTAACACGCACACACACACAGACATATATCTCGAGAACTATAAGGAGTGTCTGACCACTAAGTGTGTCTGACTCTTAACCAATCTTATCTTATCTTAGATTTATCTTATCTTATCCTATTTTATATAATCCTATCCCATCTTATCCTATCTGACCTTATCTTACCCTATCTTATCTCATCATATCTTATATTATCTTTATCTTATCGTGTCCTATCTCATCTTATCTTATCTTATCTTATCCTATCTGATCTTATCTTATCTTATCATATTCTATCTGATCTTATCTTATCCTATCTTATCTTATCTCATCGTATCTTATATTATCTTATCATATTCTATCTTATCTTATATTATCTTATCATATCATATTCTATCTTATCATATCTTATCTTATCTTATCTTATCATATCATATCGTATCTTATCCTATCTGATCTTACAGTATCTTATCTTATCATATTCTATCTTATTTTATCCTATATTATCGTATTGTATCTTGTTTTATCATGTCTTATCGTATCTTATCTTATCTTATCTGATCTTATCTCATCGTATCTTATATTATCTTATCTTATCATATTCTATCTTATCTTATATTATCTTATCATATCATATTCTATCTTATCATATCTTATCTTATCTTATCATATCATATCGTATCTTATCCTATCTGATCTTACAGTATCTTATCTTATCATATTCTATCTTATCTTATCCTATCTTATTGTATTGTATCTTGTTTTATCATGTCTTATCGTATCTTATCTTATCTTATCTGATCTTATCTCATCGTATCTTATCGTATCTTATCTCATCCCCTCTTACCCGCACCAGGACGTGTCTCTCTACAGTGAGCTCCTCTCTTAACTGTACAGTACAGCAGGAGGCTGATACCAAGACAGAGTACCCTCCCTGGGAGCAGCTTGTCGGGGCATTAGGCTCCGGCAGAACACAAGCCTATTTCATGTTATAAAAGCCCCTCATGACGTCTTGTCTATAAAGCCCAGAGTTAGGAGGGTGCTTCAGACAGAACGTACAACCGCATTCATCAAGAACTTGTTAAGAAAATGTATATATATACGTCCCAGGGCTAAAGCAATACCTTTACCGCCAGTCCATTTAGCTTAAAATGCATCGGCGCGCTCGCCGGACTCCGTAATTGTCCACCGGGCGTGGGGGAGTGCCCCGCCACGCCGGAGCGCCATAGGTGGAAACCCCCCCCCACCCGCGATAACTCACCGTAACTGTCGCGGCCGCCCGTTAAGCGGGGGGGGGAGGGAGGGATCGGGGAGTGTTGGACTGTGGCGTGGCGGATGATGAATCAATACTTTGGATGATAATATATGAAGGAGTGAGGAGATGAGTGCAGAACGGGTGCTCCATTAGGGGGAGCCGCGCGCGCCGAGGTCGGCCTCCCCCCCCCCCGCTGCTGGAGGGCTCCGGGCGTCGTTCCTCGACGCGGGGGAGATGGATGGCCCCGGGCCGTACGTACGCGGGAGGGCCCGGCGACTCTCTCCTTCTGGGGTCGTGGTGGTGGTGTGCGAGGGAAGGGTTTGAGGACGCAGTGTTAGACTGTTCACTTGTACTGGGTTTTGTGATCGCCAGCTGGAGTCGGTGGCCATGTATTTGCTACTGTATAGATTAGATTAGATTCTATTCTATTCGATAAAATTACATTCAATTCGATTCGATTCGATTAGATAACATTAGATTCGATTAGATTCGATTAGATTAGGATGGATCTCAAACATACGAAAGTCAGCCCATGTCACCCCACTTCTTAGGGACCTGCACTGGCTCCCCATTGCCGCACGAATCCGCTTCAAGGCCCTCGACCTGGCATATGGTACGGCGAAGGGAACGGCTCCCGCATACCTCCGGTCGATGGTCTCTAACTACACAACCTCAAGACCCCTACGCTCTGCATCTTCTAACTACACACCCTCAAGACCCCTACGCTCTGCATCTTCTAACTACTCACCCTCAAGACCCCTACGCTCTGCATCTTCTAACAACACACCCTCAAGACCCCTACGCTCTGCATCTTCTAACTACTCACCCTCAAGACCCCTACGCTCTGCATCTTCTAACTACTCACCCTCAAGACCCCTACACTCTGCATCTTCTAACTACACACCCTCAAGACCCCTACGCTCTGCATCTTCTAACTACACACCCTCAAGACCCCTCCGCTCTGCATCTTCTAACTACACACCCTCAAGACCCCTATGCTCTGCATCTTCTAACTACACCCACTCAAGACCCCTACGCTCTGCATCTTCTAACTACACACCCTCAAGACCCCTACGCTCTGCATCTTCTAACTACACACCCTCAAGACCCCTACGCTCTGCATCTTCTAACTACTCACCCTCAAGACCCCTACGCTCTGCATCTTCTAACAACACACCCTCAAGACCCCTACGCTCCGCATCTTCTAACTACTCACCCTCAAGACACCTACGCTCTGCATCTTCTAACTACTCACCCTCAAGACCCCTACGCTCTGCATCTTCTAACTACACACCCTCAAGACCCCTACGCTCTGCATCTTCTAACTACACACCCTCAAGACCCCTACGCTCTGCATCTTCTAACTACACACCCTCAAGACCCCTACGCTCTGCATCTTCTAACTACACACCCTCAAGACCCCTACGCTCTGCATCTTCTAACTACACACCCTCAAGACCCCTACGCTCTGCATCTTCTAACTACACACCCTCAAGACCCCTACGCTCTCCATCTTCTAACTACACACCCTCAAGACCCCTACGCTCTGCATCTTCTAACTACACACCCTCAAGACCCCTACGCTCTGCATCTTCTAACTACACACCCTCAAGACCCCTCTGCTCTACATCTTCTAACTACACACCCTCAAGACCCCTCCGCTCTGCATCTTCTAACTACACACCCTCAAGACCCCTACGCTCTGCATCTTCTAACTACACACCCTCAAGACCCCTCTGCTCTACATCTTCTAACTACACACCCTCAAGACCCCTCCGCTCTGCATCTTCTAACTACACACCCTCAAGACCCCTGCGCTCTGCATCTTCTAACTACACACCCTCAAGACCCCTACGCTCTGCATCTTCTAACTACACACCCTCAAGACCCCTACGCTCTGCATCTTCTAACTACACACCATCAAGACCCCTATGCTCTGCATCTTCTAACTACACACCCTCAAGACCCCTACGCTCTGCATCTTCTAACTACACACCCTCAAGACCCCTACGCTCTACATCTTCTAACTACACACCCTCAAGACCCCTACGCTCTGCATCTTCTAACTACACACCCTCAAGACCCCTACGCTCTGCATCTTCTAACTACACACCCTCAAGACCCCTACGCTCTGCATCTTCTAACTACACACCCTCAAGACCCCTCTGCTCTACATCTTCTAACTACACACCCTCAAGACCCCTCCGCTCTGCATCTTCTAACTACACACCCTCAAGACCCCTATGCTCTGCATCTTCTAACTACACACCCTCAAGACCCCTACGCACTGCATCTTCTAACTACACACCCTCAAGACCCCTACGCTCTGCATCTTCTAACTACACACCATCAAGACCCCTACGCTCTGCATCTTCTAACTACACACCCTCAAGACCCCTACGCTCTGCATCTTCTAACTACACACCCTCAAGACCCCTACGCTCTACATCTTCTAACTACACACCCTCAAGACCCCTACGCTCTGCATCTTCTAACTACACACCCTCAAGACCCCTACGCTCTGCATCTTCTAACTACACACCCTCAAGACCCCTACGCTCTGCATCTTCTAACTACACACCCTCAAGACCCCTATGCTCTGCATCTTCTAACTACACACCCTCAAGACCCCTACGCTCTGCATCTTCTAACTACACACCCTCAAGACCCCTACGCTCTGCATCTTCTAACTACATACCCTCAAGACCCCTACGCTCTGCATCTTCTAACTACACACCCTCAAGACCCCTCCGCTCTGCATCTTCTAACTACACACCCTCAAGACCCCTATGCTCTGCATCTTCTAACTACACACCCTCAAGACCCCTACACTCTGTATCTTCTAACTACATACCCTCAAGACCCCTACGCTCTGCATCTTCTAACAACACACCCTCAAGACCCCTACGCTCTGCATCTTCTAACTACACACCCTCAAGACCCCTACGCTCTACATCTTCTAACTACACACCCTCAAGACCCCTACGCTCTACATCTTCTAACTACACACCCTCAAGACCCCTACGCTCTACATCTTCTAACTACACACCCTCAAGACCCCTACACTCTGCATCTTCTAACTACACACCCTCAAGACCCCTACGCTCTGCATCTTCTAACTACACACCCTCAAGACCCCTCCGCTCTGCATCTTCCAACTACACACCCTCAAGACCCCTACACTCTGCTTCTTCTAACTACACACCCTCAAGACCCCTACACTCTGCATCTTATAACTACACACCCTCAAGACCCCTACACTCTGCTTCTTCTAACTACACACCCTCAAGACCCCTACACTCTGCATCTTATAACTACACACCCTCAAGACCCCTACACTCTGCATCTTATAACTACACACCCTCAAGACCCCTACACTCTGCTTCTTCTAACTACACACCCTCAAGACCCCTACACTCTGCATCTTATAACTACACACCTTCAAGACCCCTCCGCTCTGCATCTTATAACTACACACCCTCAAGACCCCTACACTCTGCATCTTATAACTACACACCCTCAAGACCCCTACACTCTGCATCTTATAACTACACACCCTCAAGACCCCTACACTCTGCATCTTATAACTACACACCCTCAAGACCCCTACACTCTGCTTCTTCTAACTACACACCCTCAAGACCCCTACGCTCTGCATCTTCTAACTACACACCCTCAAGACCCCTACGCTCTGCATCTTCTAACTACACACCCTCAAGACCCCTATGCTCTGCATCTTCTAACTACACACCCTCAAGACCCCTACGCTCTGCATCTTCTAACTACACACCCTCAAGACCCCTACGCTCTGCATCTTCTAACTACATACCCTCAAGACCCCTACGCTCTGCATCTTCTAACTACACACCCTCAAGACCCCTCCGCTCTGCATCTTCTAACTACACACCCTCAAGACCCCTATGCTCTGCATCTTCTAACTACACACCCTCAAGACCCCTACACTCTGCATCTTCTAACTACATACCCTCAAGACCCCTACGCTCTGCATCTTCTAACAACACACCCTCAAGACCCCTACGCTCTGCATCTTCTAACTACACACCCTCAAGACCCCTACGCTCTACATCTTCTAACTACACACCCTCAAGACCCCTACGCTCTACATCTTCTAACTACACACCCTCAAGACCCCTACGCTCTACATCTTCTAACTACACACCCTCAAGACCCCTACGCTCTGCATCTTCTAACTACACACCCTCAAGACCCCTACGCTCTGCATCTTCTAACTACACACCCTCAAGACCCCTCCGCTCTGCATCTTCCAACTACACACCCTCAAGACCCCTACACTCTGCTTCTTCTAACTACACACCCTCAAGACCCCTACACTCTGCATCTTATAACTACACACCCTCAAGACCCCTACACTCTGCTTCTTCTAACTACACACCCTCAAGACCCCTACACTCTGCTTCTTCTAACTACACACCCTCAAGACCCCTACGCTCTGCATCTTCTAACAACACACCCTCAAGACCCCTACGCTCTGCATCTTCTAACTACTCACCCTCAAGACCCCTACGCTCTGCATCTTCTAACTACACACCCTCAAGACCCCTACGCTCTGCATCTTCTAACTACACACCCTCAAGACCCCTACGCTCTGCATCTTCTAACTACATACCCTCAAGACCCCTACGCTCTGCATCTTCTAACTACACACCCTCAAGACCCCTACGCTCTGCATCTTCTAACAACACACCCTCAAGACCCCTACGCTCCGCATCTTCTAACTACACACCCTCAAGACCCCTACGCTCTGCATCTTCTAACTACACACCCTCAAGACCCCTACGCTCTGCATCTTCTAACTACACACCCTCAAGACCCCTACACTCTGCATCTTCTAACTACACACCCTCAAGACCCCTACGCTGTGCATCTTCTAACTACATACCCTCATGCTCTGTATCTTCTAACTACATACCCTCAAGACCCCTACGCTCTGCATCTTCTAACTACACACCCTCAAGACCCCTACGCTCTGCATCTTCTAACAACACACCCTCAAGACCCCTACGCTCCGCATCTTCTAACTACACACCCTCAAGACCCCTACGCTCTACATCTTCTAACTACACACCCTCAAGACCCCTACGCTCTGCATCTTCCAACTACACACCCTCAAGACCCCTACGCTCTGCATCTTCTAACTACACACCCTCAAGACCCCTACGCTCCGCATCTTCTAACTACACACCCTCAAGACCCCTACGCTCTGCATCTTCTAACTACACACCCTCAAGACCCCTACGCTCTGCATCTTCTAACTACACACCCTCAAGACCCCTACGCTCTGCATCTTCTAACTACACACCCTCAAGACCCCTACGCTCTGCATCTTCTAACTACATACCCTCAAGACCCCTCCGCTCTGCATCTTCCAACTACACACCCTCAAGACCCCTACGCTCTGCATCTTATAACTACACACCTTCAAGACCCCTCCGCTCTGCATCTTCTGGCCGCCTCAGACCTACTCCTATCCAAGCTCCGGGAGGGTCATCAAAGAGAAGTCGCCTATTCTCGGTCCTTGCTCCACAATGGTGGAATGAACTACCCACCCCAGTTAGGACAGCAGCCGAAACCCGTCCAATCTTTCGCCGTCGACTAAAGACGCACTTCTTCAACCATTATCTGAAATAATAATAAATAAATAAATTCTAACCCTAACTAACCTTACCGTCATGCACTTGTCCTAATAAACTAACCTACACTGTAGCACTCAACACTTTGATGAACATTGTTACTCAGCTGATAAGAGTTGTGCCCTTCCTGATGACTCGTCGTACAGAACAGTCGCTTTGGATGAATGACTAAATGTAAATGTAAATGTGATAACCTGCTAAAAAGACAATAAAATGGCAGCAGGGGGGGGGGGGTGCGGACGCAGAAAGGCCTCATTGTCGCCTCTTCTTGTTCTCATCCTTCCCTCGTCCGCGGGGACCGTCTGTCAATAATTACACTCCCTCAGAATCTTCCTCTCCCTGTCTCTCTCTTTCTGTCTTTCTGTCTCTCTGTCTCTCTGTCTCTCTCTCTCTCTCTGTCTCTCTCTCTCTCTCTCTCTCTCTCTCTCTCTCTGTCTCTTTACTGCATCGCTCTCTGTCTCTCAGATGCATGTCAATGCATCCAGGTCTCTCCTCTGTATTTCAGATGCGTCCAGGTCTCTCTGCGCCGATGGAACTATCCGCTCTTGCGTCCCGTGCGTCCCCACGCCCGGTCCCATTACAATGACAATAACAGATAAGAACATTTATTATGTC